>NW_027189128.1:6964090-7121492 GCF_040958095.1 Procambarus clarkii | reverse complement strand
AGGAGGAATAGGAGGGTAGTGCTGTGGAGGAGGAAGAGGAGGGTAGTGCTGTGGAGGAGGAAGAGGAGCGTAGTGCTGTGGAGGAGGAAGAAGAGGGTAGTGTTGTGGAGGAGGAAGAGGAGGGTAGTGTTGTGGAGGAAGAGGAGGAGGGTAGTGTTGAGGAGGATTAGGAGGAGGAGGGTAGTGTTTTGGAGGAGGAAAAGGAGAGAAGTGTTGTGGAGGAGGAAGAGGAGGGAAGTAATGTAGAGGAGGAAGAGGAGGGTAGTAATGTAGAGGAGGAAGAGGAGAGTTGTGTTGTGAAGGAGGAAGAGGAGGGTAGTGTTGTAGAGGAGGAAGAGTAGGATAGTGTTGTGGAGGAGGAGGAGTAGGGTTGTGTTGTGGACGAGGAGGGTAGTGTCGTGGAGGAGGAGGAGGAGGGTAGTGTCGTGGAGGAGGAGGAGGAGGGTTGTGTTGAGGAGGACGAAGAGAAGGGTATTGTTGTGGAAGAGGAGGAGGAGGGTAGTGTTGTAGAGGAAGAGGAGGGTTGTGTTGTGGAGGAGGAAGAGGAGGGTAGTGTTGTAGAGGAAGAGGAGGGTTGTGTTGTGGAGGAGGAAGAGGAGGGTAGTGTTGTAGAGGAGGAAGAGGAGGGTAGTAATGTAGAGGAGGAAGAGGAGAGTAGTGTTGTAGAGGAGGAAGAGGAGAGTAGTGTTGTAAAGGAGAAAGCGGAGGGTAGTGTTGTAGAGGAGGAAGAGTAGGATAGTGTTGTGGAGGAGGAGGAGTAGGGTTCTGTTGTGGACGAGGAGGGTAGTGTCGTGGAGGAGGAGGAGGAGGGTAGTGTCGTGGAGGAGGAGGAGGAGGGTTGTGTTGAGGAGGACGAAGAGAAGGGTATTGTTGTGGAAGATTAGGAGGAGGGTAGTGTTGTAGAGGAAGAGGAGGGTTGTGTTGTGGAGAAGGAAGAGGAGGGTAGTGTTGTAGAGGAAGAGGAGGGTTGTGTTGTGGAGGAGGAAGAGGAGGGTAGTGTTGTAGAGGAGGAAGAGGAGGGTAGTAATGTAGAGGAGGATGAGGAGAGTAGTGTTGTAGAGGAGGAAGAGGAGAGTAGTGTTGTAGAGGAGGAAGGAGGGTAGTGCTGTGGAGGAGGAAGAGGAGGGTAGTGCTGTGGAGGAGGAAGAGGAGGGTAGTGTTGTGGACGAGGAGGGTAGTGTCGTGGAGGAGGAGGACGAGGGTAGTGTCGTGGAGAAGGAGGAGGAGGGTTTTGTTGAGGAGGACGAGGAGAAGGGTATTGTTGTGGAAGAGGAGGAGGAGGGTAGTGTTGTAGAGGAAGAGGAGGGTTGTGTTGTGGAGGAGGAAGAGGAGGGTAGTGTTGTAGAGGAAGAGGAGGGTTGTGTTGTGGAGGAGGAAGAGGAGGGTAGTGTTGTAGAGGAGGAAGAGGAGGTTAGTAATGTAGAGGAGGAAGAGGAGAGTAGTGTTGTAGAGGAGGAAGAGGAGAGTAGTGTTGTAGAGGAGGAAGGAGGGTAGTGCTGTGGAGGAGGAAGAGGAGGGTAGTGCTGTGGAGGAGGAAGAGGAGGGTAGTGTTTTGGACGAGGAGGGTAGTGTTGTGGAGGATTAGGAGGAGGAGGGTAGTGTTGTGGAGGAGGAAAAGGAGAGAAGTGTTGTGGAGGAGGAAGAGGAGGGAAGTAATGTAGAGGAGGAAGAGGAGGGTAGTAATGTAGAGGAGGAAGAGAAGAGTTGTGTTGTGAAGGAGGAAGAGGAGGGTAGTGTTGTGGACGAGGAGGGTAGTGTCGTGGAGGAGGAGGAGGAGGGTAGTGTCGTGGAGGAGGAGGAGGAGGAGGGTTGTGTTGAGGAGGAAGAAGAGAAGGGTATTGTTGTGGAAGAGGAGGAGGAGGGTAGTGTTGTAGAGGAAGAGGAGGGTTGTGTTGTGGAGGAGGAAGAGGAGGGTAGTGTTGTAGAGGAAGAGGAGGGTTGTGTTGTGGAGGAGGAAGAGGAGGGTAGTGTTGTAGAGGAGGAAGAGGAGGGTAGTAATGTGGAGGAGGAAGAGGAGAGTAGTGTTGTAGAGGAGGAAGAGGAGAGTAGTGTTGTAGAGGAGGAAGGAGGGTAGTGCTGTGGAGGAGGAAGCGGAGGGTGGTGTTGTGGAGGAGGAAGAGGAGGGTAGTGTTGTGGAGGAAGAGGAGGAGGGTAGTGTTGTGGAAGTGAAAGAGGAGGGTAGTGTTGTGGAGGAGGAAGAGGAGAGTAGTGTTGTGGTGGAGGAAGAGGAGGGTAGTAATGTAGAGGAGGAAAAGGAGAGTAGTGTTGTAGAGGAGGAAGAGGAGAGTTGTGTTGTAAAGGAGAAAGCGAAGGGTAGTGTTGCAGAGGAGGAAGAGTAAAGTAGTGTTGTGGAGGAGGAGGAGTAGGGTAGTGTTGTGGAGGAAGAGGAGGGTAGTGATGTGGAGTAGGAAGAGGAGGGTAGTGTTGTGGAGGAGGAGGTGGAGGGTAGTGTTGAGGAGAAGGAAGAGGAGGGTAGTGTTGTGAAGGTGGAAGAGGAGGGTAGTTTTGTGGAGGAGGATGGTAGTGTCGTGGAGGAGAATTAGGGGGGTTGTGTTGAGGAGGACGAAGAGAAGGGTAGTGTTGTGGAAGAGGAGGAGATGGGTAGTGTTGTAGAGGAAGAGGAGGGTTGTGTTGTGGAGGAGGAAGAGGATGGTAGTGTTGTGGAGGAGGAGGGTAGTGTCGAGGAGGAGGAGGAGGAGGAGGGAGGTGTTGTGGAGGAGGAGGAGGTGGGTAGTGTTGTGGAGGAGGAGGAGGAGGGTAGTGTTGTGGAGGAGGAGGAGGAGTGAAGTGTTGTGGAGGAGGAAGAGGAGGGTAGTGTTGTAGAGGAGGAAGAGGAGGGGAGTAATGCAAAGGAGGAAGAGGAGAGTAGTGTTGTAGAGGAGGAAGAGGAGCGTAGTGTTGTAGAGGAGGAAGAGTAGGGTAGTGTTGTGGAGGAAGAGGAGGAGGGTAGTTTTGTGGAGGAGGAAGAGGAGGGTAGTGTTGTGGAGGAGGAGGAGGAGGGTAGTGTTGTGGAGGAGAAAGAGGAGAGTAGTGTTGTAGAGGAGGAAGAGGAGGGTAGTAATGTAGAGGAGGAAGAGGAGAGTAGTGTTGTAGAGGAGGAAGAGGATAGTAGTGTTTTAAAGGAGAAAGCGGAGGGTAGTGTTGTAAAGGAGGAAGAGTAGGGTTGTGTTGTGGAGGAGGAAGAGTACGGTAGTGTTGTGGAGGAAGAGGAGTGTAGTGATGTGGAGGAAGAAGAAGAGGGTAGTGTTGTGGAGGAGGAGGAGGAGGGTAGTGTTGTGGAGGAGGAAGAGGAGGGTAGTGTTGTTGAGGGGGAAGAGGAGGGTAGTTTTGTGGAGAAGGAAGAGGAGGGTAGTGTTGTGGAGCAGGAAGAAGAGGGTAGTGTTGTGGAGGAAGAGGGGGAGGGAAGTGTTGTGGAGGAGGAAGAGGAGGGTAGTGTTGTGGAGGAGGAAGAGGAGGGTAGTGTTGTGGAGGAGGAAGAGGAGGGTAGTGTTGTGGAGGAGGAAGAGGAGGGTAGTGTTGTGGAGGAGGAAGAGGAGGGAAGTGTTGTGGTGGATGAAGAGGAGGGAAGTGTTATGGAGAAGGATGAGGAGGGTAGTGTTGTGGTGGAGGAGAAGGAGGAGGAGGAGGAGGAGGAGGAGGGTAGTGTTGTGGAGGAAAAAGAGAAGGATAGTGTTGTGGTTGAGGAGGAGGAGGAGGAGGAGGGTAGTGTTGTGGAAGAGGAAGAGGAGGGTAGTGTTGTGGAGCAGGAAGAGGAGGGTAGTGTTGTGGAGGAGGAAGAGGAGGGTAGTGTTGTGGAGGAGGAGGAGGAAGAGGAGGGTATTGTTGTGTAAGAGGAAGAGGGGTAGTGTTGTGGAGAAGGAAGAAGAGGGTAGTGTTGTGAAGGAGGAGGAGGAGGAGTGTAGTGTTGTGGAGGATGAGGAGGAGGGTAGTGTTTTGGAGGAGGAGGAGGAGGGTAGTGTTGTGGAGGAGGAGGAGGAGGGTAGTGTTGTGGAGGAGGAGGAGGAGTAGGAAGAGGAGGAGGAGGGGGAGGAGGAGGAGGAGGGTAGTGTTGTGAAGGAGAAGGAGGAGGAGGAGGGTAGTGTTGTGGAGGATGAAGAGAAGGATAGTGTTGTGGTGGAGGAGAAGGAGGAGGAGGAGGGTAGTGTTGTGGAAGAGGAAGAGGAGGATAGTGTTGTGGAGGAGGAAGAGGAGGGTAGTGTTGTAGAGGAGGAAGAGGAGGGTAGTGTTGTGGTGGAGGAGGAGGAAGAGGAGGGTAGTGTTGTGTAAGAGGAAGAGGGGGGTAGTGTTGTGGAGAAGGAAGAAGAGGGTTGTGTTTTGAAGGAGGAGGAGGAGGAGTGTAGTGTTGTGGAAGAGGAGGAGGAGGGTAGTGTTTTGGAGGAAGAGGAGAAGGGTAGTGTTGTGGAGGAGGAGGAGGAGGGTAGTGTTGTGGAGGAGGAGGAGGAGGAGGGTAGTGTTGTGGAGGAGGAGGAGGAGGAGGGTAGTGTTGTGGAGGAGAAGGAGGAGGAGGAGGGTAGTTTCGTGGAGGAGGAGGAGGAGGAGGAGGAGGAGGAGGAGGAGGAGGAGGAGGAGGAGGAGGAGGAGGAGGAGGAGGAGGAGGAGGAGGAGGAGGAGGAGGAGGAGGAGGGTAGTGTTGTGGAGGAGGAGGAGGAGGAGGAAGGTAGTGTCGTGGAGGAGGAGGAGGAGGAGGAGGGTAGTGTTGTGGAGGAGGAGGAGGAGGAGGGTAGTTTCGTGGAGGAGGAGGACGAGGAAGGTAGTGTTGTGGAGGAGGAGGAGGAGGGTAATATTGTAGAGGAGGAGGGTAGTGTTGTGGAGGAAGAGAAGGGGAGTGTTGTGGAAGAAGAATAGGAGGATAGTGTTGTGGAGGAGGAGGGTAGTGTTGTGGAGGAATAAGAGGAGGGAAGTGTTGTGGAGAAGGATGAGGAGGAAAGTGTTGTGGAGAAGGAAGAGGAGGGTAGTGTTGTGAAGGAGGAAGAGGAGGGTAGTGTTGTTGAGGAGGAAGAGGAGGGTAGTGTTGTGGAGGAGGAAGTAGGGGGTAGTGTTGTACTGGAGGAAGAGGAGGGTCGTGTTGTGGAGGAAGAGGAGGAGGAGGAGGGTAGTGTTGTGGAGAAGGAAGAGGAGGGTAGTGTTGTGGAGAAGGTAGAGGAGGGTCGTGTTGTGGAGGAAGAGGAGGAGGAGGAGGGTAGTGTTGTGGAGAAGGAAGAGGAGGGTCGTGTTGTGGAGAAGGTAGAGGAGGGTCGTGTTGTGGAGGAAGAGGAGGAGGAGGAGGGTAGTGTTGTGGAGAAGGAAGAGGAGGGTCGTGTTGTGGAGGAAGAGGAGGAAGAGGAGAGTAGTGTTGTGGAGGAAGAGGAGGAGGAGGAGGGTAGTGTTGTGGAGGAGTAAGAGGAGGGTCGTGTTGTGGAGGAAGAGGAGGAGGAGGAGGGTAGTGTTGTGGAGAAGGAAGAGGAGGGTAGTGTTGTGGAGGAGGATGAGGAGGGAAGTGCTGTGGAGAAGGAAGAGGAGGGTAGTGTTGTGGAGGAGAAAGATGAGAGAAGTGTTGTGGAGGAGGAGGAGGAGGGTAGTGTTGTAGAGGAGGAGGAGGAGGAGGGTAGTGTTGTGGAGGAGGAGGGTAGTGTTGTAGAGGAGGAGGAGGAGGGTACTGTTGTGGAGGAGGAGGAGGAGGGTAGTGTTGTGGAGGATGAAAAGGAAGGAATTATTGTGGAGATGGAAGAGGAGGGTAGTGTTGTCGAGAATGAAGAGGAGGGTAGTGTTGTGGAGAATGAAGAGGAGGGTAGTGTTGTGGAGAAGGATGAGGAGTGTAGTGTTGTGGAGAAGGAAGAGGAGGGTAGTGTTGTGGAGAATGAAGAGGAGGGTAGTGTTGTGGAGAAGGATGAGGAGGGAAGTGTTGTGGAGAAGGAAGAGGAGGGTAGTGTTGTGGAGGAGGAAGAGGAGGGTAGTGTTGTTGAGGAGGAAGAGGAGGGTAGTGTTGTGGTGAAGGAAAAGGAGAGTAGTCTTGCGGAGGAGGAAGAATAGGGTAGTGTTAAGGAGTATGAAGAGGAGGTTAGTGTTGTGGAGGAGGAAGAGGAGGGTTGTGTTGTGGAGGATGAAGAGGAGGGTAGTGTTGTGGGGGATTAGGAGGAAGAGGAGGGTAGTGTTGTGGAGGAGGAGGAGGGTAGTGTTGTGGAGGAGGAGTAGGAGGGTAGTGTTGTGGAGGAGGAAGAGGAGAGGAGTGTTGTGGAGAAGATAGAGGAGAGGAGTGTTGTGGAGAAGGAAGAGGAGGGAAGTGTTGTGGAAGAGTAAGCGGAGGATAGTGCTGTACAGGAGGAGGAGGAGGAGGGGGTGGGTAGTGTTGTGGAGGAGGAAGAAGAGGGGAGTGTTGTGGAGGAGGAAGAAGAGGGGAGTGTTGTGGAAGAAGAAGAGGAGGGTAGTGTTGTATAGGAGGAGGAGGAGGGGGTGGGTAGTGTTGTGGAGGAGGAGGAGGAGGGAAGTGTTGTGGAGAAGGAAGAAGAGGGTCGTGTTGTGGAGGAGGAGGAGGAAGGTTGTGTTGTGGAGAAGGAAGAGGAGGGTCGTGTTGTGGAGGAGGAGGAGGAGGATGAGGAGGGTAGTGTTGTGGAAGAAGAAGAGGAAGAAGAAGTTTTCCTTGAGCAACTACGGTGCTTCACCCTTCTACTAGGGTCCTCCACAGCTCTCCTGGCTGCTACACCATGAAGTTCCCTAGAACAACTGTGGTGCTTCACCACCTCTACAGAAGCACGTGATACTCCTCTTCACTGCTCCTCACAGTTCGAGGTCCTCTCCTCCACTACCTTGGAGTCTCATCAACTACTCTCTCTGTGCTGGCTTCGGAGTTCTCAGCAACTTCTTCCCCAAAGACAAACCTGCAACCCATCGACACTCCAATAAAAATGATTCCCCTTTTAACACATAAACAAAAATAATCACACAATGTTTGCCTCCAACTTCTATCTGTCCTCTACGTACTGTGAGAGTGGACTCCCCCGGTGGGCGGGACCATGCTCCACCTCGCCCGGCGGGCCTCCACACTTTCCTCCTCAGCCACTCAGCCAGTTGGCTTCAAGCGGTCGACGGGAGAGGACGCGCTGCTCGTCCCTCCAGCTGTCTCTCATCTCCTCTTATTTAGGCTTCCTGCCTTACCAAAACATTTCTAACTCATCAATAAACATTGCTACTGTCGCTGGGCACACGACCAACTACAAGCAATCACTATGAACTGGCTTAAATCGTGCTTACGACATATTATCTCGTCGAGGGCGCCCCTCCCTCTGACGGAGCCTGGTCAGGGCGATTCCACAGCCCACAATAATGCCTCTGGGCGGCTTAATACTCTCCTCGCCGTCCAGAACTTGAGACCACAACGTTCTCAGCTCAATTCCACAGCTGGCACGTCTGCACACTTCTCTTCTCTTGGAGATATATCACTAGGGGTTCCTTCCTGACGGGAGCTCAAACGGAGCACGGCTTTCCCCCTGCGATGTCTGGCCTCAAGTGAGGTCAAAGCCCTAAAGAAGCGAGCCTCACGCCTCCAGCAAAATATCCACATCTCCTGACCAGTCATTTATCTATTTCCTTATGTACTGCCCATAATCTCAAATTGTTCATTAAATCCAACAAACTATTTTACATCTGTGTTATCGCCTCTATATTTCCTATACTTTCTAGTTAGGTCAGGCTTGTTGAAAAACTCTCAAGGGGGGAGACTCGTTTCTCCTGTAGGCTGAGATCATAACACTCCCCTCCCCTTATTTTTGAGAGTTATTCCAGTGGTAAAGCTCGGGATAATACATCCGCCACCACACTGTCTCGTTCTTCAACCGATTTGTTCGACCGGTTGATCTGCTTACGTACTCCCTTAGGAGTCTACAATTAGTTCGTTGCTCCTTGCAACATCTGGCTCACAACTCGCCAGAAACAGGATCTTCTCACAAACGATCTGACCTCTCTGGCACCTCTTGGCTAGGCTGTCCTCCTTGGACGCCTGCACTCCATCAGTCCACTCTACTTACTGTCTCCACCCTCCGTTTCCTCGTCTTCTTCTCTTCACGTCCAGAGTCAGACATCTACTGCCTGTACCTCCTCTGTCGTCTTCACACTTCCATCTACGGCCATTATACTTCCGTCTCCTGTCATCATACTTCACTCCCTCGTCTTCACTGACGATCCTCCCTTTCGTCTCCTCATTTATCCGAGACCTCATCCTGTTTGACTTCCATCGAGTCCTCGGCTTTCTTCTATTCCTCCATGCTTGTATCATCATCCTCTTCCCACACCTCTCACCTCTATACAACTCCCTTTTTTCTCCTTCAACTCTTCTTCGTTCCCTAAAAGTTTCTTCGAGCACTGTCTTACAGCCAACAGCACTCGACCGTACATGTAGCTTTACCTCTCCTAAGGTGCTCGTAAGCATCTCTCCACACATACTGTCTCTTCTTCTTTCATTTCCTTGGCTATTACTTTTCTTCACTATCTCTCCTCTACGTTTTCTGTGAAACATGTCAACGCCTGACATCTCCCACAACTTAACTCTACTATCCGAATGCCTCTGTGCTCGTGGACAACTTGACGCTCTACTCCCGTCCTCAGTCTGTCCACATCTTTCCTTATTCCTACTCAGCACAGTTGCATTCACCTTCCGACTCTTAATTTCAACAGTCTAGGTTCTACTCAGGATCGCTCTCTTCACATGACTCTTCTTCGGCTGGGCCATCTTCACATTTGACCTCACCGAGACTCCAGGGCTGGACCTTCATCAAACAACCATGCTATATCTACATCGATATCTTCTACCGGTTTAATCGACACTGTCTCATCTTCTCCAGCGTCTTCCTTGTCGGCCACCTCTGCCTTCATCACTACCGAGACAGGGTACTCAATGGCTTAGCGGTCTCCTGACGCATCTCCTCGGATGTCAGTCAGGTTCACACTCTCGGGGGAGGAGGAGGGTAGTTGGATGTTGGGGAGGCGGAAGAGGAGGGTAGTGTTGTGGAGGAGGAAGAAGAGAGTAGTGCTGTGGAGAAGGATGAGGAGGGTAGTGTTGTGGAGAAGGAAGAGGAGGGTAGTGATGTGGATGAGGAAGAGGAGGAGGGGAGTGTTGTGGAGGAAGTGGAGGGTAGTGTTGTTAATGAGGAGGAGGGTAGTGTTGTGGAGAAGGAAGAGGAGGGAAGTGTGGTGGAGACGGAAGAGGAGGGTAGTGTTGTGGAAGGAAGAGGAGGGTACTGTGTTCTAGGAGGATGAGGAGGGGAGTGTTTTGGAGAAGGAAGAGGAGGGTAGTGTTGTGGTGGACAAGTAGGATAGACCAAGGAAGCAACACTGACCCTTTCACCAACACAGTAGGCCAGGGAGGCAACACTCACCTTCTCACCAACACAGTAGGCCAGGGAGACAACACTGACCCTCTCACCAACACAGTAGGCCAGGGAGACAACACTGACCCTCTCACCAACACAGTAGGCCAGGGAGGCAACACTGACCCTCTCACCAACACAGTAGGCCAGGGAGGCAACACTCACCCTCTCACCAACACAGTAGGCCAGGGAGGCAACACTCACCCTCTCACCAACACAGTAAGCCAGGGAGGCAACACTCACCCTCTCACCAACACAGTAGACCAGGGAGGCAACACTCACCCTCTCACCAACACAGTAGGCCAGGGTGACAACACTCACCCTCTCCCCAACACAGTAGACCAGGGAGACAACACTGACCCTCTCACCAACACAGTAGGCCAGGGTGACAACACTCACCCTCTCACCAACACAGTAGGCCAGGGAGGCAACACTGACCCTCTCACCAACACAGTAGACCAGGGAGGCAACACTCACCCTCCCACCAACACAGTAGGCCAGGGAGGCAACACTCACCCTCTCACCAACACAGTAAGCCAGGGAGGCAACACTGACCCTCTCACCAACACAGTAGACCAGGGAGGCAACACTGACCCTCTCACCAACACAGTAGGCCAGGGAGACAACACTCACCCTCCCACCAACACAGTAGGCCAGGGAGGCAACACTCACCCTGTCACCAACACAGTAGGCCAGGGTGACAACACTGACCCTCTCACCAACACAGTAGACCAGGGAGACAACACTCACCCTCCCACCAACACAGTAGGCCAGGGAGGCAACACTCACCCTCTCACCAACACAGTAGACCAGGGAGGCAACACTGACCCTCTCACCAACACAGTAGGCCAGGGAGACAACACTCACCCTCCCACCAACACAGTAGGCCAGGGAGGCAACACTCACCCTCTCACCAACACAGTAGGCCAGGGAGGCAACACTCACCCTCTCACCAACACAGTAGGCCAGGGAGACAACACTCACCCTCCCACCAACACAGTAGGCCAGGGAGGCAACACTCACCCTCTCACCAACACAGTAGGCCAGGGAGGCAACACTGACCCTCTCACTAACACAGTAGGCCAGGGAGACAACACTCGCCCTCTCACCAACACAGTAGGCCAGGGAGACAACACTCACCCTCTCACCAACACAGTAGGCCAGGGAAGCAACACAGTAGGCCAGGGTGACCACACTCACCCTCTCACCAACACAGTAGGCCAGGGAGGCAACACTCACCCTCTCACCAACACAGTAGGCTAGGGAGGCAACACTGACCCTCTCACCAACACAGTAGGCCAGGGAGGCAACACTCACCCTCTCACCAACACAGTAGGCCAGGGAGACAACACTCACCCTCTCACCAACACAGTAGGCCAGGGAGGCAACACTCACCCTGTCACCAACACAGTAGGCCAGGGAGGCAACACTCACCCTCCCACCAACACAGTAGGCCAGGGAGGCAACACTCACCCTCTCACCAACACAGTAGGCCAGGGTGACAACACTCACCCTCTCACCAACACAGTAGGCCAGGGTGACCACACTGACCCTCTCACCAACACAGTAGACCAGGGAGGCAACACTCACCCTCTCACCAACACAGTAGACCAGGGAGGCAACACTCACCCTCTCACCAACACAGTAGGCCAGGGTGACAACACTCACCCTCTCACCAACACAGTAGGCCAGGGAGGCAACACTCACCCTCTCACCAACACAGTAGACCAGGGAGGCAACACTCACCCTCTCACCAACACAGTAGGCCAGGGTGACAACACTCACCCTCTCACCAACACAGTAGACCAGGGAGGCAACACTCACCCTCTCACCAACACAGTAGGCCAGGGTGACAACACTCACCCCCTCACAAACACACGACTCAGGCTTGGGTACAAATATTACTGGAAATATGGGATAGGTGTTCATGATAATGACACGAGGTGTAAACTATGTGGTATGTTAAGGTCTCACACCCTTGCCCATTATGTCCTTGATTGTCCGTTGATTAATGTATATAGAAACACTGAGATAAGGACTGTTCCTGAACAAATAGCCTGGATGTGTCACAACGGAAAGGTTGATGATATTCTTGAGAGATATAAGAATTTTGCACCAAGACTGTAATATTTTGTTGAATTATCTGCATGTGTCTTGCAAATTGTCTATACAGTATACCTAGGTCATAAAAGTATTTGTGTGTACGTCTGATACCATACTACTTGTGAGGGAGGAAATGTATATGTTTACCTCTCAGAATGTTTGGTAATGTGTTTATTTGTGATGTGTGTCTATGTATGTATTAACACGTTGTACTGAATGGGGTGAGAATAGCTTGAGCTACCTCATCCCTTTGTGTGTATTTTACCTCAATAAACTTATTTCAATTTCAATTTCAATTTCAACACAGTTCATGACATGATGGACTACATCACACAGAAGTGTAAGGAGGCAGCATACAAGTTCGTCCCAGTCCAAAAGGAAAAAAAATATATGCAGATGAGAAACACATGGTTTAATCAGAGATGTAAGCTTGCAAAACAACTGAGTAAAATGGCATGGAGAAACTATAAAATCAACAGAACACTAGTGTGCAGAGAATGATACCAGAGCGCCAGGAATGAATATGCCAGGGTGAGAAGAGAGGTAGAGAGGTAATATGAAATGACTTAGCGAGCAAGGTAAAGACAACCCAAACTGCTGCATAGCCACATCAGGAGGAAAAAATCAGTGAAGGAACAGATAATGAAACTGAGGATAGGGGAAGAAAGATTCACTGCAAACCAGAAAGAAGTGTGCAAAGAATTTAATAAGAAATTCCAGGAGGTCTTCACCACAGAGCAAGGAGAAGTCCCAGAGATAAGAGAGGGAACATCAAACCAGACACCAATAGAGGAGTTTGTGATTACCAGTGGGGAGATGAGGAAGCATCTGCTAGATTTGGATGTGACAAAGGCTTTTGGCCCGGATGGAATATCACCATGGAGTCTAAAGGAAGGAGCAGAAGATCTGTGCCTGCCACTCTCCATGGTGTGCAACAAATCACTGGTAACAGGTGAACTGCCAAAAATTTGGAAGACGGCCAATGTAGTCCCAATATACAAGAAGGGTTATAGGCAGGAGGCACTTAACTACAGGTCAGTATCCCTAACTTGCATATCATGAAAGATGATGGAGAAGATTGTGCGAAAAAAACTAGAAGAACATCTGGAGCGAAAGAACTTTGTAACACAGCATCAACATGGGTTCTGGGATGGCAAGTCCTGCCTCGCAGGATTAATTGAGTTCTTCGACGAGGCAACAAAAATCAGGTAAGAAAGAGAGAGGGATGGGCAGGCTGCAATTTTTTTGGATTGCCAGAAAGCCTGTGACACAGTACCACATAAGACTCTAGTGCACAAACTGGAGATGCAGGCATGAGTGAAAGGTAAAGTACTCCACTGGATAAGGGAGTACCTAAGCAACAGGACACGGCGAGTCACTGTGAGGGATTAGGTCTCAGAGTGGCGGGTAGTCACCAGTGGAGTCCCACATGGATCAGTCCTTGGACCTATACTCTTTCTGATATACGTAAATGATCTCCCAGAAGGAATTGACTCGTTTCTCTCAATGTTTGCTAATGATGCAGAAATTATGAGGAAGATCAAGACCAAGGAAGAAAATATGAGGCGAGGATGATAATATGACCTAGACAAACTGAAGGAATGGTCCGACAAATGGCTACTAAAGTTCAGCGCAAGTAAATGTAAGGCAATGAAACTAGAGGATGAATTAGGAGGCCAGTCACTGGATACCGAATGGGAGATGAAGTTCTTCACGAAATGGACAGAGAAAAAGATCTAGGAGTTGATATCACGCTAAACCTGTCTCCTGAAGCCCACATCAAAAGAATAACATCAGCGGCCTATGCGAGGCTGGCTACCATCAGAACTGCTTTCAGAAACCTTTGTAAGGAATCCTTCAGAACCTTGTATACCACATATGTATGGCCAATCCTGGAGTATACGGCCCCAGCAAGGAGCCCATACCTAGTCAAGCACAAGACAAAGCTGGAAAATGTTCAGAGGTATGCCACTAAGCTAGTCCCAGAACTAAGAGATATGAGGTATGAGGACAGTTGAGTGAACTGCAGCTCACGTCGCTGGTAGATTGAAGAGCTAGAGGGAGACATGATCACCACATACAAAATTCTAAGGGAAATTGACAGATTAGACATGGATTGATTATTTAACACGGGTGGTACACGCACAAGGGGATACAGGTGGAAGCTGAGTACCCAAATGAGCAACAGGGACATTAGAAAGAACTTTTTCAGGGTCAAAGAAGTTGGTAAACGGAATGCACTAATAAGTGATGTGGTGGAGGCTGACTCCATACACAGTTTCAAATGTAGATAAGATAGAGCCCAGTAAGCTCAGGAACCTGTACACCAGTTGATTGGCAGTTGAGAGGCGGGACCAAAGAGAAAAAGCTCAACTCCCGCAAGCACAAATAGGCGAGTACAGTAGGCCAGGAAGGAAATACTCACCCTCTCACCAACACAGTAGGCCAGGGTGACAACACTGACCCTCTCACCAACACAGTAGGCCAAGGAGACAACACTGACCCTCTCACCAACACAGTAGGCCAGGGAGACAACACTGACCCTCTCACCAATACAGTAGGCCAGGGAGACAACACTGACCCTCTCACCAACACAGTAGGCTAGGGAGACAACACTGACCCTCTCACCAACACAGTAGGCCAGGGAGACAACACTGACCCTCTCACCAACACAGTAGGCCAGGGAGACAACACTGACCCTCTCACCAACACAGTAGACCAGGGAGACAACACTGACCCTCTCACCAACACAGTAGGCCAGGGAGACAACACTGACCCTCTCACCAACACAGTAGGCTAGGGAGACAACACTGACCCTCTCACCAACACAGTAGGCCAGGGAGGCAACACTCACCCTCTCACCAACACAGTAGGCCAGGGAGGCAACACTCACCCTCTCACCAACACAGTAGACCAGGGAGGCAACACTCACCCTCTCACCAACACAGTAGGCCAGGGAGACAACACTGACCCTCTCACCAACACAGTAGGCTAGGGAGACAACACTCACCCTCTCACCAACACAGTAGGCCAGGGAGACAACACTCACCCTCTCACCAACACAGTAGGCCAGGGAGGCAACACTCACCCTCTCACCAACACAGTAGACCAGGGAGGCAACACTCACCCTCTCACCAACACAGTAGACCAGGGAGACAACACTCACCCTCTCACCAACACAGTAGGCCAGGGAGACAACACTCACCCTCTCACCAACACAGTAGGCCAGGGAGGCAACACTCACCCTCTCACCAACACAGTAGACCAGGGAGGCAACACTCACCCTCTCACCAACACAGTAGACCAGGGAGACAACACTCACCCTCTCACCAACACAGTAGGCCAGGGAGACAACACTCACCCTCTCACCAACACAGTAGGCCAGGGAGACAACACTGACCCTCTCACCAACACAGTAGACCAGGGAGGCAACACTCACCCTCTCACCAACACAGTAGGCCAGGGAGACAACACTCACCCTCTCACCAACACAGTAGACCAGGGAGGCAACACTCACCCTCTCACCAACACAGTAGGCCAGGGAGGCAACACTCACCCTCTCACCAACACAGTAGGCCAGGGAGACAACACTCACCCTCTCACCAACATAGTAGACCAGGGAGGCAACACTCACCCTCTCACCAACACAGTAGACCAGGGAGGCAACACTGACCCTCTCACCAACACAGTAGGCCAGGGAGGCAACACTCACCCTCTCACCAACACAGTAGGCCAGGGAGACAACACTCACCCTCTCACCAACACAGTAGACCAGGGAGGCAACACTCACCCTCTCACCAACACAGTAGACCAGGGAGGCAACACTCACCCTCTCACCAACACAGTAGGCCAGGGAGACAACACTCACCCTCTCACCAACACAGTAGACCAGGGAGGCAACACTCACCCTCTCACCAACACAGTAGACCAGGGAGGCAACACTCACCCTCTCACCAACACAGTAGACCAGGGAGGCAACACTGACCCTCTCACCAACACAGTAGGCCAGGGAGACAACACTGACCCTCTCACCAACACAGTAGACCAGGGAGGCAACACTGACCCTCTCACCAACACAGTAGACCAGGGAGGCAACACTAACCCTCTCACCAACACAGTAGACCAGGGAGGCAACACTCACCCTCTCACCAACACAGTAGGCCAGGGAGACAACACTGACCCTCTCACCAACACAGTAGACCAGGGAGGCAAGACTGACCCTCTCACCAACACAGTAGACCAGGGAGGCAACACTCACCCTCTCACCAACACAGTAGACCAGGGAGGCAACACTCACCCTCTCACCAACACAGTAGACCAGGGAGACAACACTCACCCTCTCACCAACACAGTAGGCCAGGGAGGCAACACTCACCCTCTCACCAACACAGTAGACCAGGGAGGCAACACTCACCCTCTCACCAACACAGTAGGCCAGGGAGACAACACTGACCCTCTCACCAACACAGTAGACCAGGGAGGCAACACTGACCCTCTCACCAACACAGTAGACCAGGGAGGCAACACTCACCCTCTCACCAACACAGTAGGCCAGGTGTGAGAGTTTGAGTTTGTAAACTTGTGAGAAGTTTTGGAATAAATTGAAATTGGAATAAGGAATTTTAGCTCGGAAAATTTCTAAGAACTTTCTTTATTCTTTAACCTTTATTCCTGTCGTGATATTCAACTAGGTCGCCTGAGGAAGGACTTGCTTAGCTAACACACCAGTGTAGTAAACAGCTCATTCCTCACTTTGGGACCATGTATGAACAATTGACTAGGCGCGAGCAAACGCCGAGACCCCAATGAAAATTGAAATCCCCCCCACTAGGCCGCTGACCTTAGCCAATCGCCGAAGCGAATCTAACGAGTAGGTCACGGGCTCTCACAACAATAATTTATTGTTGTGTGGTGCCGTATATTTGATCCAAAGCTCAGAAAATTAGTCTCAATTTTATTAGTCAAGTGTGAAGAACATTTGCATAACAATAATAATGTGTGGGGGTGTAACGAAAAGACAGTGTTAACCATAACAACTTAGTTTATTCAATAAAGTACTAACTACTACAACAAAACAAAAAGAAATATCGATGACGTTACTCGAAATCCTTCCTGTGACACTATCAATGACAGCTAGACACCAGCCCCTCGGACTGCATAATGAACTAACTCGAACATAAGCGTGACCACAGAGGAATCAACAAGAAACAAGAACTCACAGATCTATAATCACAATTACAACAAATGACACAGTAGGTTCTGAAACACGTCTCCAGTAACCTCCTAACTGTTCTACGCCTCAGTGCAGTCTATTCCTGCAACAGCGGTTGCAATGCAATCAAATCAGTAGTCTTTCAATGACAACAATAACTAATGGGTTCACTGGCAACTCCAGCACCCTTCCTCAAATTAATTCTTACGTTAACACTCCATCCCACGGACGATCAACAATCAATAACAATTGATTTACGTTAATAACACAATAACATTTACGTTAAATTAATAACTCTTACAACTGTCACTAGTAACGCGGAAATTACACAACACTCTACCCGTCGAGCATTCAGTGAGAAAATCCCATTAATCCCTGTACTTCCAGACAGCTGATTAATCTCTTTACTAGTTACGTTAATTTACGTTAATCGGTTACTAATCACTCAGCGATGGTAAACTCTGATTTACAATGTCCAAAGTGCTAAGAGAACGGTAATCACTCGTGATTACCTTTAGAGTAATTAATTACTATCCTCAAGATCAATAATTAAACAATTAAAATACGCAACCTTTCACACTGGCTCAGTAATTTACATTAAGGTATGAATTCCGTCTGAGCCTGCCATACTCAGACCAATTCAGGTGGTTAATAACAGTAAATAGCCCCACGTTTACGTTATTCTAAAATGACGTTACTCCTCCCACGAGTCAATCAAGTGCCGGTACTTCCGGGCAGATAACGACGTTACGTTAATGGAACAATGGAGCCTTCATGTGAGTCGATCAAACAAGGATCGAGGTTAATTACTTTGACTTCCTGAAACACGTCAATTACCCGGCCCACTGACCGTTAATTACGACAGACAATACTCTAATTCTTACCTGGCTGATGGCTAGGCTCCTCGAGACTACCGTAGCTGCTTGCAGGAACGTAAATTATCCCAAACGTATTTTACGTTACTCAAATTGTCAAAGAACAAATTCTCTTAAAGCAATGGGCGTTCCCTTGGTTACGTTATAATAATTGCCTCGCAATCACCTCACTGAATGCTGGACTTCGATGTCCTACCAGATAACAGGAGAATATATGTGTACCCAAGTACTCGTCTACAGCCGAGTTCCTCCACGACAATGACAAATCACACTAACAAATCATAGTGATTTACGTTACAACAAATATACATATACACAACAAATATATATATATATATATATATATATATATATATATATATATATATATATATATATATATATATATATATATATATATATATATATATATATATATATATATATATATATATATATGCAATTGACGATCACAAAACACTGATCATTTTATGCGGAAAACCCACAGAGAAATATGAAATGAGGTGAACGTTTCGGCTTTGTTAAAGCCTTTGTCAACACCAGACTCAGTCTGGTGTTGACAAAGGCTTTAACAAAGCCGAAACGTTCACCTCATTTCATATTTCTCTGTGGATTTTCCGCATATATATATATATATATATATATATATATATATATATATATATATATATATATATATATATATATATATGTATATATATATATATATATATATATATATATATATATTTATATATATAATATATATATATATATATAATATATATATATATATATATATATATATATATATATATATATCTCCACCTTTCTTTCTCTCCGTCCATCTGTACAGCCTTCTATCCTTCGTTCATATTCATCAGGTTCTTTCTATTCATCTATTGTTCTATCTATCTATCCATGCACCTACTGATCGTTCTATCCATTCATCCACCCAATTATCGCTATTTATCTATCCCATGTAATTAATCTTCAATCCATATCCATCTTGCTACCTATACGTCCATCCATATATTCATCTATCTGTCCTTCCATTTACCTGTCCACTCATCTACTCATCTGTCTATCTATTCATCCATTTATCCCTCCATCTAACCACTCATATGTCTACCTATGTATCCATACATGCATCTACCTATTCATTACACAGTGAGTAATCACACTCGCGTGATGCATCAATGAGAAAATCCGTAGGAGCCGTGACATAGGTTCGAACCTATGCGCTAGGTGTTCCCAGGCACACTCTCTAGAAGAGTAAGCGACGACAAGGTCAAAAAGGATTACAAGCTGAGGTACTACTGCATGAGGACTTCTAGGACTTCTGAGGCTTCCACTGAAGCACGAACCAGAGTTTCACACAATCCCCCCCATGCACTCTGGCTCTGTCATCTCGAAATGTTCTACCTCTGACGCTCCGCCTTCAATACAAAGAGAGCGTGTGCCTGGGAACACCCAGCACATAGGTTCAAACCCGCATCACAGCTCCTACGGATTATCTGTTTATTCATTTGTCTATCCATCCATCCCTTTATCTACTGTCTGCCTCATTCTCTTCCTCTATCTTTGTCTCTTCCTCGCTCTGTCTGTCTCGAGCTGTGTTTTTGTTTCTGACTTTCTGTGTGTTTCTGTCTCTATCTTTTTCTCTGTCAATCTCTGTCTTAAAAATAATATAATTTTCTAATGTGTAGGTAGTTGGCAGTGACAGCAGTTCAGTGGTGTGAAGTACTAGAAAAACAATAGTTATCCTTACCATGGTAAAGAGCAGTTGCTTGAGAAACTTTTGCCACTGTGGGAGAATTGTCTGTTTGATGCTAGTATGGGCAAATTATTCACAGCAGGAATTTTCTGTTAATTTTTTCAAAATCAATGAATTATGGTGCAGATTACTATAACACAACTTATTTTAAAACTTTAGCCTCCAACTATGAACAGACAAACACTTTCCCCTATGGTATATTATTATAAAATATAAATATTACATTTTGACACATGATAAGTGTGGTGTGTTGTGTGATATGAGTGTTGTATAATGTTGAGATGCATAAGTGTGACTCTTACCATCCTTATCTGTAGCGTTGATGTCTGCTCCAGCGTCGAGGAGGACCTTCACAGTGTTGTTGCGACCAAAAATGGCTGCTGAGTGAAGGGCTGTCATGCCTGTCAACAGACACCACAATTGTTATTATGCATAAACCGTCACGATTCCAGTAATTTATGTAAAATATTGAAATAAGTGGTTCTAGTTGACCATTTTTATATACTAGTGAAGTATACCGACTTTAAGCTTTTATGTATAACTATTTTCACCGTAAATTTAAGAGAGGAAGATCAATTTACAATTAATAAGAATAGATCACCATTAAAATATCCGACATTTCACCAGTTCTTATTTGATAATTTATAACTTGTGACGAGGACAACAGTGGTGCTATTGTCATGCCTGAAACACTGAGTGTATTAGTGGCTTGAGGCATTGTATTTACTTGCCCTACCTAGAGATACAACATTTTTCTTGTATACCATTTTGTATATATGTACTTTCCCCTAATAAATATTATTATTATTTTTATTAACAGAAGAAGAAGAAGAAGAGCATTATGCAGAACCCAACAATAAATGACTTTACTAAGTGTGAACCGATAGCTCCAGTCTTGCCATCGTCAGTTAATCAATATAACCTTTATAAGCAACATACGCCATAAATGTTTGGCAATGTTAAGGCATGAGCAACACGCCTGATAAATCTATATAAATAAAAATGTAAATGTTCGTTTGTTCAAAATCGCTAATCTCCGAAAGTTCTTCACCGATTGCTTCGAAATTTAACCACAATGTTTCATTCGCATCCGAGGTTCTTTTTTATATACATACTATATAGATGTCACGTCTGTGCCGGGAAAAAATATGTTTTTTTTTTAATATTTTTTCATGTTTTTTTATGTGAGGGAAATCATCGAACCTCTTTACCGATTGCTCTGAAAATCTGACACACCGTTGCATTCGAATAGGGGCGTGTTTTTATGTACCTACTATATACATGCTACTATACTATACTATATACATACATACGGTGGAATTGAGCTGTGTTATTTACAATACCGTTCATTTCGTAAGTGTAAGTATAGATGCCACACCTGAGACAGGTAAAAACAATCATTTTTTAAGAAACAGCTCCATCTGTTGCACGAAGAGCAGCACACGCTATAATAAATATGTTACTATTCCATTTCAATGTTTCCGATTGCATTGACAAATTGAATTTTCATAGATTTCGATTTATTTTCAATTTAATTTATTCATTATGTGTGACAGTGCGTGAAATTGAGCAGAGTTGATTACAATACCATTCATTTTGCGAGTATACGTATAGATGCCACACCTGTGACAGGTAAAAAACATGCTTTTTGTTTAAAAACAGTGCCATCTATTGCACGTAATAGCAACATGCACTATACTAAATATGTTACGATGCCTTTCAATATTTCCGATTTCATTGATAAATTGAATTTTCATAGATTTTTATTTATTTTCATTTTGGTTTAATTATTTTGTGTGACATTGCATTGGAATTAAGCTGTGTTATTTACCATACCGTTCATTTTGTCGGAGTAGTTTATTTTTTATATAATTTTCATTTTTTTTTTCATTTTGTGTTTTATCTGTTTTTTTTTATATATCAGTCATGGGAACATCAGATCATTTGACGTTCCCAATTTTCTGATGGGAACCTCAGATCATTTGGGAATGCATCGGGTAAGGGAGTGGGGAATGGTGTATTACTATAACTATGATATCCTGCTTCACACTTGTAGTCTTTATCTAACTATACTGACTCGAGAAGAGAGGAACATTGTGCTATCATTGTTAGAAAAAACAAGATGATCGCTGTGGATATCCATCATCAACCAAGCTGGTATATGATCACACAAGCTTGAGACAAAGAAAACAAGGAGTTGACAATGTTAGTTAAACAATATTACTAATAAAGATATTATGCATCCTACCAGTCGTTATCTGAACAAATCTTCTTAAGACTGAAGCAAACATGTGTTAATTATGTCATTAAAACATCATTATAGTTCTTGAATCCCACAATTATTAGCTGACTATAATGGATTGAGAAAAAGCATGATGGTTTTTACTATTTACAGTTATTCATGACATCTACATGTACATTATCTATACAACACAAGTCACTATATGACTATACCAACCTGCAACTAGAACAACAAGGATGTTCAAGTTGTAGGTTATTATGGTCCTTGTTGCACTTTCATTTTTATGGAGAAATTAAACTCCAGCATACTATTGCCCGTAAGAGTTAGTATTTTATTGATACCGAACAAATTTACACACACACACACACACACACACACACACACACACACACACACACACACACACACACACACACACACACACACACACACACACACACACACACACACACACACACACACACACACACACACACACACACACACACACACACACACACACACACACATAGCAATTGGAGGACAAGATTATAGTAGTAGTCAAATATAACCCCACCAAACGACAGAAGATGGAAACAACATTGCCACCATTAATATAATAGAGAGAGAGTAGCTTCTATCGCTAGCAGGAACGGATCCAGACTACTAGTTATGGAAGACTTCAACCACGGGAATATAGAGTGGGAGAACAGAGACCCACATGGAGGACCAGACACTTGGAGAGCTAAGCAGCTGGACGTGGCAACAAGAAACTTTCTAAGCCAACACATCAAGGGACCGACAAAAATTAGAGGAGAGGACGAACCAGCTATACCTGATCTAATATTTACTGTAAATGAGTCGCATATAAGGGAACTTATGTTAGAAGCCCCCTTATGAATCACTGATCACAGTGTACTGATCTTTGATTACCTGGTAGAGCTAGGATTTATCTCCCCAAAATAAGAACTGGGAAACAAAGGGCTGGCGTACCGAAAGGTAAATTATGAGGAAATGAGAAAATTTCTATGGGATATACATTGGGACACAGAACTGAGAACTAAGTTCGTACAAGATATGATGGACAATGTCACCTAAAAGTGTCAGGAGGTAGTAAACAGGTTTATCCCGGCCCGACAGGAATAAGCCGAATAGCAAAAGAAGAATCGTTGGTTTAATAGGGCATGTATGGAAGCAATGGAACTGAACAAAAGGTTGAGGAGGAACTTCTGAAATAACAGAACACCAGAAAGTAGAGAGAGATACCAGAGAACCAGGTAGGAGTATGTAAGTGAGAAGAGCAGCTGAGAAAAGGTATGAAAATGATATAGTTAATAAACCCAAGAACGAGCCAAAACTACTGCACAGTCATATCAGAAGGAAAACAGTGAAGGAACAGGTGAAGAAACTTAGAACAGGCGAGGACAGGTACACAGATAATGACAAAGATGTGTGTGAAGAAGTCAAAAAGAGGCTCCAAGAGGTCTTCACAATAGAACGAGGTGAGATCACAGCACTATGAGAGGTAAACTAGGCGGCCTTGGAAGGGTTCGAAATCACAAGAGATGAGGTCAAGAGGCATCTTTTGGATCTGAACGTGAGAAAGGCTGTTGGCCCAGACGGAATCTTACCATAGGTACTGAAATGTGTGCAGAAGCACTTTGCTTGCCACTCTCCATAGTGTATAGTAGGTCACTGGAGATGGGAGACCTACCAGATATATGGAAGACGGCTAAAGTAGTCCCAATATACAAAAAGGGTGACAGACAAGAGGCACTGAACTACAGGCCAGTGTCCTTAACTTTTATACCATGCAAGGTGATGGACAAGATCGCGAGAAAAAACCTAGTAACACATCTGGAGATAAGGGACATCGTGACAACTAATCAACATCGGTTCAAGGAGGGTAAATCTTGCCTTACAGGCTTAATAGAATTCAACGATCAGGTGACAAAGATTAAGCAACAGACGAATTGGCGGACTGCATTTTCTTGGATTATCGGAAAACCTGATACAGTACCCTATATGAGGCTGATGCATAAGCTGGAGAAACTAGGCAAGAGTAACTGGTATGGTGCTCCAGTGGATAAAGGAGTACCTAAGCAATAGGAAGCAGAGTTAATGAGGGGCGAGACCTCAGAGTGGCGTGAAGTCACCAGTGGAGTCACGCAGGGCTCTGTACTTGGACCTATCTTGTTTCTGATTTACGTAAATGATCTCCCAGAGGATATAGACTCATTCCTCTCAATGTTTGCTGACGAAGCCAAAATTATGAGAAGGATTAAGACAGAGGAGGAAAGCTTGAGGCTTCAAGAAGACCTGGACAAGCTGTAGGAATGGTCGAACAAATTTTTGTTAGAGTTTAACCAAAGCAAATATAATGTATTGAAGATAGGTGAAGGAAGCAGGAGACCAGATACACGGTATCATGTGGGAGATGAAATACTTCAAGAGTCAGAGAGAGAGAGAGAGAGAGGAAGACCTGGGGGTTGATATCACGCCAGACCTGTCCCCTGAAGCCCACCTCATGAAAAAATCAGTAGCATATGCTAGGTTGGTTAAAATAAGAACAACCATTACAAACACGTGTAAAGAATCATTCAGAGCTTTGTATACCACATGTGTCAGACCAATCCTGGAGTATGCGGTCCCAGCATGGAGTCCATATTTAGTCAAGCAAAACACTAAACTGGAAAAGGTACGAAGGTTTACCACCAGACTAATACCCGAACTGAGGGGTATGAGCTACGAAGATGGACTACGGGAATTAAACCTCACGTTACTGAGAAACAGAAGAGTTATGGGGGACATGATCACCACATACAAGATTCTCCATGGAATTGACAGGGGTAGATAAAGACAGACTATTTAACACAAAGGGCACTTGCACTAGGGGAGGTGGAAATTGAGTGCCCAGATGAGCAATAGAGACATTAGAAAGAATTTTTTCAGTGTCAGAGTAGTAGACAAACAGAATGCATTAGGAAGTTGTTACGAACCCTTCGTAACTGGGTTCTTTTTAAACTATGATCCGATTCTAGTTCAGAGAACCCTAATCTTGGTGGGAAAAATAGTGTAATGTTTAAAGGAAAAATGAAAAGAATTAGACTTAAAATAACCCATTATTATTCCCATCACCATTATAATAGTCTATGCAAGGTCAACCGGAGCGACGTTGCTAGCCCTTACGCTCGCCTGCTTCACGGATGACGGACACAATGTGCCTCTGATGAAGTCTTCGATGCTCCACGTCCGTTGCACACTCGCTGGGACGCTCAATCAGTAAAATCAGTTACGCTCAACTAGCCCCACTTGGCTAGTACCTTCCAGAATCGAAGTCTACAGCGCCCAACCACAGTGCTCAACTAGCCCACTTGGCTAGTACCTTCCAGAATCGAAGTCTACAGCGCCCAACCACAGTGCTCAACTAGCCCACTTGGCTAGTACCTTCCAGAATCGAAGTCTACAGCGCCCAACCACAGTGCTCAACTAGCCCACTTGGCTAGTACCTTCCAGAATCGAAGTCTACAGCGCCCAACCACAGTGCTCAACTAGCCCACTTGCCTAGTACCTTCCAGAATCGAAGTCTACAGCGCCCATCCACAGTGCTCACCTAGCCCCACTGGCTAGTACCTTCCAGAATCGAAGTCTACAGCGCCCAACCACAGTGCTCACCTAGCCTCACTGGCTAGCACCTCCAGGAGAGAAGTCTATAACACTCAACAGCAGCGCTCAACTAGCCCACTTAGCTAGCACCTTCAGGTCGACCCAAGTCTTCCACTGTCCCGACTTCACTGACTCCCATCCCTCGTCCGTGTTACTCGTCATCTTTCAGCCTGGCCGACTACAAGATGGGAAACTGATTAATGGAAGG
Source organism: Procambarus clarkii (assembly GCF_040958095.1). Lineage (NCBI taxonomy): Eukaryota > Metazoa > Arthropoda > Malacostraca > Decapoda > Cambaridae > Procambarus > Procambarus clarkii. Next base: position 7,096,113 of record NW_027189128.1, on the reverse strand, counting down.
TGTTGTAATCCACAAGTTAGTAGGAATTATTAGCTAGAGGATCATTACTACAACACTTAACGAATGATGATTGGAAGTACATGTAAGTAGACAGACTATGGATCACATATCTAAGAAAGGTCAATGGATTAAGACCGAAGCTGTTTAGCCAAATTACTAATTCCTGGAAAGAGGAATTATTCTTCGTCAGGCTTCTAGGATCAAGGTTACTGCTCTAGGGATAAGGTTAATCGGATTATACCTTCCTTGAGAGGCGGGGTGAAATGGTTGAGATAGATGGCTGACTGGAGTCAGTCTGATTGTGGGAGTTGAACCGAGAAGTCCTCTGAATCTCCGTTTGCGGCAGCAGCGAAGTGTAGCAGACAGCTATGCGAAAACCTGTTGTGATCTTAGTGACCAAGTTAAGTCTGCAGTATGTGAGTATTGAATGAAAGACTAACCGGGTGTGGAGCGTTGTAGTAATCATTCCGTATTAGGGACTTAGGCGGAAGTTACGAGTGTGGGTGGTGATCGCGGAGGTCAAGTGGTCTATGGGTATTGGAAGTGTATTGACCTAATAGAGTATGTTAATTAATATAGTATTATTTGTCAGAGTCTATTCTTTGTAATTAAATGACAAAACCCGACGGCCTTTAAATACCTTCCATCTGCCCCCTCATAGTGTTCCTGGTTCGGTTGGTGAGGGAATGTTAGGGAATTGGTAGACGACATATTTGGTGGCAGCGCAAACAGGTTTTGGAACACGGTGCGAGATGAAGGAAGTGTGGTTCTGGTTTAGTTGGTGAGGGAGTGTTCGGGAAATGGTAGACTTCGGGTTGTGGTGAGAATGGTGGTTACTAGACGGAGGAAAGAAGGGTCAGGTGAGACCAGGTCAGAGGTGTTAGTTAATTAAAGGGACTAGGCCATTGTGGGGCACATGTGGGGTTTATTTCTTTCTTTCCAAATTCCTGCAACGAGAGACGGCTAAGATGCAAGTCTGGACCACTGAAGCATCGTGATCCAAAACAAGTTCAGTGTTCGTAGTGCGGATTATACAATGTTCGTTGTGCGGAGTATACAGAGTGGCGAGGTAAACTAGCGTGGGTGAATGTGGGCCGGCGTGGGCCATGTGCGGGCCAAGCGATGGGTGGGCCAAGCGAGCCGCACCTTGGAGCTTGTTTTATATCGTCGGTATGGTGGCAATAGTGAGAAACACTTGCTAAGGTGAAATTAAGTGTGAAAACTACGTGATTTAAAGTTAATTAAATTTCATGTAACGTGTAAATCGAATATTTTAAGGATAATTAAATATTACGTAAAGATTCGAGCGATTTCAGGCGTTACATCGATACAGAAAATAGGCGAAGTGAATTGTGAACTCCTAGGCATAGCGAGCGACGCGTAATTTGACGTCTGGGGTTCGATGTCTCGTGTACCCTGGAGAGGGCCATGGAGATTTTTTGTGGGTGCAGGTAGCATTATGGAGAGTGTTACCTGGGACACGAGGAGCGTGTCCCGTCGGTGGGGGTGTGTGGCGTCCAGTGGTTATCTTATCTTGAGGTTATCTTGAGATGATTTCGGGGCTTTTAGTGTCCCCGCGGCCCGGTCCTCGACCAGGCCTCCACCCCCAGGAAGCAGCCCGTGACAGCTGACTAACTCCCAGGTACCTATTTACTGCTAGGTAACAGGGGCATTCAGGGTGAAAGAAACTTTGCCCATTTGTTTCTGCCTCGTGCGGGAATCGAACCCGCGCCACAGAATTACGAATCCTGCGCGCTATCCACCAGGCTACGAGGCCCCGTGGTGGCGACGCAGTGTGTATTGGCGTTTGGATGCCAAGTGAAGTGCATGATTGTGTATTGGCATTTGTATGCCTGGTTGTGTAGTGTAGTGCACGTGTAGTGGCTTATCAGCATAATGCATAGTATTTACTGTAGTGAATTGTGCAGGTTTTGACTGTTGATATTATGGATGTAGTATAGTGCATGACATTGTTGGCATTGTAGCGATTATGTGTAGCATGTGTAGCATTACTGGTAATTTTAACGCCGTGTGTTGTGTTGATGGCGTTGGGGACGCCGGGTGTTGTGTTGATGGCGTTGGGGACGCCGTGTGTTGTGTTGATGGCGTTGGGGACGCCGTGTGTTGTGTTGAGGGCGTTGGGGACGCCGGGTGTTGTGTTGAGGGCGTTGGGGACGCCGGGTGTTGTGTTGAAGGCGTTGGGAACGCCGTGTGTTGTGTTGATGGCGTTGGGGACGCCGGGTGTTGTGTTGATGGCGTTGGGGACGCCGTGTGTTGTGTTGATGGCGTTGGGGACGCCGGGTGTTGTGTTGATGGCGTTGGGGACGCCGGATGTTGTGTTGAGGGCGTTGGGGACGCCATTGGGTGGTATAGTGTAGTGGCGTTTGGACGCCTGGTATGGAGTGTGGTGTTGTGGAGTATATGGTGGCGCAGGGGCGCCAGGTAGTGGTCGGTAAGGTGAGTATTGGCGTAGCAAGGTCGGTGCGTTAGGACGCAGGAAGTGGTTGTAGGGATGTGTGCGTTATGTTGAGGTCATCAGTGGTTGGGATGACCAGAGGTAATGGTGTGTCGGAGTGGGTAAGTCTTATGGATAAGATGAAATGTGGATAATTTCAGGAGTTGGTGGCTGCAGTAGGCGAGCCAAGTCGATATATCCAGCAAAACTCATAAAAGACTAATAAAAATTCATTATTCTCATTAAAATTTTCATTAATTATGTCTGAGTGGGTAAGACATATGGATAAGATTACAAGGTAGAATTTCAAAATTTCAGGTGTGGGTGGTTGCAGTGGGCGAGCGAAGTAGAGATACTAATTTCTTATTAAGTTGTTACAGGAATCTCGCTAGAGGCGAGCCAGTGGCAGTATGATGTTTTAGTGATATAAGTTGGAAATTATGTTAATGAGGTATTTATTGTGATAATATATGTGTATGTATATATTGTATATTACCTCATCGGCACCATTACTGAGTGTTAGGCTTGAGAAGGTCCCCCGGGATCATGTCACAGAGCTTCAGGTAGAGTAGAAGGGAAGCTATGAGGCTACACTCAGTAATTCTAGAAAAAAAGGGGGAGGAAGTGAAGCCAACGTGACGTTATAGGCGAAATTCGCCCCCTGACATCAAAGCAGGGATAAGGGCCAGCTGCAATGGTTTTGCAGCTGCGCTCAGGCTATATACGGGGAGAGAGTTAGGAGCCGAGGGGGTTATGTAATAATGGGATCGAGCCAGGGGGCTCCGAGGGAATATTTTGCAGGTACAGCGGTCGGGAAGGTGTGAATACAGGTGGACACACTCTGGGCGGATGGGCCTAGACCAGAGAGCTGTGAGGGATCTACAGCGTTCTGGGGTGGTGCCCTGGAACGAGACGTCAGCACAGACCCAAGGGAACATGACCCTGGGGTAGGAATCTCCGTTGCTCTGGAGGCCAGGATCACGTTAGCTCAGAGCAACGATGGGACATTGACAACATTCACCATGCTGGACAGCCTGGGTTTTGTCTGGGTCATGGAGGATCTATGACCTAGCAACCATGGGACACGAAGACAAGAGAGGTGATGCTGCCAATTGTGGAGGAGGCCAGTGAAACATTGTGTGATCATTGTAAGCCTTATGTCAACAGTACAGGACAAGATGTTAAATTATAATTAACTTATTACTAAGGATGAAGAACCTTAGATATATATGTGTTGTGTATATATTAATGACTAGTGTCATTTCTGTTTAAGTGCCAGCATTCTGGCCAATGTAATTTTATGTTTATGTTTGTATGTAATTATATGTCAGCAGTTTAGGTATATGTGCATTGTTGGAGATGGGAAAAATTATTACAGACTATTTTACCTGTGCTATGATGTGAATATAATGTATATGTTGGAGAAGTGTTGTGAGCCATGTCGGGGAAAATTTTAATTTATTTCATCGTGTGTATGATGAACTTTTTGGATGATTTTTTAGTTGTACACATATGGTGGGTGCATCCTCCAGGTCCTTGCACTAATGAAACCATTGCAATGATGCATATGGGGACATATGCGTGTTTAAGGAGGGAAGTGGTGTTGTAATCCACAAGTTAGTAGGAATTATTAGCCATTACTACAACACTTAACGAATGATGATTGGAAGTACATGTAAGTAGACAGACTATGGATCACATATCTAAGAAAGGTCAATGGATTAAGACCGAAGCTGTTTAGCCAAATTACTAATTCCTGGAAAGAGGAATTATTCTTCGTCAGGCTTCTAGGATCAAGGTTACCGCTCTAGGGATAAGGTTAATCGGATTATACCTTCCTTGAGAGGCGGGGTGAAATGGTTGAGATAGATGGCTGACTGGAGTCAGTCTGATTGTGGGAGTTGAACCGAGAAGTCCTCTGGATCTCCGTTTGCGGCAGAAGCGAAGTGTAGCAGACAGCTATGCGAAAACCTGTTGTGATCTTAGTGACCAAGTTAAGTCTGCAGTATGTGAGTATTGAATGAAAGACTAACCGGGTGTGGAGCGTTGTAGTAATCATTCCGTATTAGGGACTTAGGCGGAAGTTACGAGTGTGGGTGGTGATCGCGGAGGTCAAGTGGTCTATGGGTATTGGAAGTGTATTGACCTAATAGAGCATGTTAATTAATATAGTATTATTTGTCAGAGTCTATTCTTTGTAATTAAATAACAAAACCCGACGGCCTTTAAATACCTTCCATATGTTCATTCATTGTGTTCCAGTACAAACCGAGTGGTACGCCTAAAGGGTCTGGTGTGTGTAGGAGTATAGGTGGTAGTAACGGTTGCTGAGGCAAGGTGTTATGTGTTGTGTAATCGCTGTGTTCGGAATGAACCGGGGTTCAGCGTCACGACAAAGGGTCAACTGCTGTAGTTCGGCCACTGGATCGTAGATGGCGCCAAGGTCCGTGACAGAAGTGATGTGGTGGAGGCATACTGCATGCACAGTTCCAAGAGTAGATATGATTGAGCGACTAGGCTAAGGAACCTGTTCACCAGTTGAAAGGCGGGGACCAAAAAGCCTGAGCTCAACCCCTGCAAGCACAACTAGGTAAGTACATACACAAGAAACACAGGTAGCGACAACAAACTTTTTAAGGCAGCATGTCAGGGAATCCACAAGCGTGAAAGGAATCGATGAACAAGCGAGACTCGAACTAGTCTTCACTCTGAACGACTCCGACATAAGAGAAATCGGTTTTGAGGCCCCAGTAGGAATGAGCGACCACAGTGTACTGACGATTGAGTATCTGGTTGAAGAAGGGTTAATGAACTCGAGGAGGGGTACTGAAACAAATTATTCATGGCTGGCATTCCGAAAAGGAAACTGTGAGGAGATAAGAAAATTCCAAACAGATGTTACATGGGAAACAGTGCTCAGGGGAAACACGGCCCAAGACATGATGGAATACATCACGCAGAAGTGTAAGGAGACAGCAGACAAGTTTGTCCCGGTTCAAAAGGATAAGAATGAAATACAGATGAGAAACCCATGGTTTAATCAGAGATGTAGGCTAGCTAAGCAGCAAAGTAAAAGGGCGTAGAGAAACTACAGAAAATAACCGGACACTGGAGAGCAGAGAAAGATACCAGAGTGCCAGGAATGAATATGTCAGGTTGAGAAGAGAGGCAGAAGGGCTATACGAAAATGACATCACAAGCAAGGCAAAGACTCAACCTAAATTACTGCACAGCCACATCTGGAGAAAAGAGCAGTAAAGGAACAGGTAATGAAAATGAGGATAGGGGCAGACAGATTCACTACAAATGACAAGGAAGTGTGCAAGAAACTGAATAAGAAATTCAAATTCAAAAAGGTCATCACATTAGAGCAAGGAGAAGTACCAGAGATAGGAGAGGAAATAGTTAACCAGGCACAACTAGAAGAGTGTGAGAGTACCAGTGGGGATGGAAGGAAGCTTTTACTAGAGTTGGTTGTGACAAAGGCTATATGCTCAGAGGGAATCTCCCCTTTGATACTAAAGGAAGGAGCAGAAGTATGGTGCCTTCCACTCTTCCTAATGTATAACAAATCACTGGTAACAGGGGAATTGCCAAAAATTTGGAAGACGGATATTGTAGTCCCGATATACATGGGGGAAAGACAGGAGGAACTGAATTACAGGCCAATGTCCCTAACTTGCATACCATGCAAGCTGTTGGAGAAGCTTGTGCGTAAAAAGCTAGTGGATCATCTGAAGATAAAGAACTTTGTAACACAGCATCAACATGGGTTCAGGGATGGCAAGTCCTGCCTCACAGGATTAATTGAATCCTACGAAAGGCAAAACAAAAAAAACAGGCAAGAAAGAGAGGGGTGGGCAGACTGCATATTTTTGGATGGCCAGAAAGCCTTGGACACAGTGCAACATAGGAGGCTGGTGCAAAAGCTGGAGATGTAGACAGGAGTGAAAGGGAAGGTACTCCATTGGATAAAGGAGTACCTAAGCACCAGAAGACAGCGAGTCACTGTGAGGGGTGAGGTCTCAGATTGGAGAGGCGTCACCAGTGGAGTGCTGCAGGGGTCAGTCCTTGGACCTATACTGTTTTGATATATGTAAATGATCTCCCAGAGGATACAGAATCATTTCTCTCAATGTTTGCTGACGATGCCAAAAATATGAGGATTACAACAGAATAAGATAGTATGAGGCTACAAGATGACCTAGACAAACTGAATGAATGGCACAACAAATGGCTACTAAAGTTAAACCAGAGTAAATGTAAGAAAATAAAACTAGGCGGTGGAAACAGGAGCCCTGACAGAGGATACAGAATGGGAGATGAAGCACTTCATGAAACGGACAGAGAGAAAGATCTAGGAGTTGATATCACACCAAACCTGTCTCCTGAAGCCCACATAGGAATAATTACATCTGTGGCATACGCGAGGCTGGCTAGCATCAAAACAAGTCATCAGGAACCTGAGTAAGGAATCATTCAGAACATTGTATACCACATATGTCAGACCAATCCTGAAGTATGCGGCCCCAGCATGGAGCCCGTCAAGCACAAGACAAGCTGGAAAAAGTTCAGAGGTATGCCACTAGGCTAGTCCCTGAACTAAGAGGCATGAGTTGTAAGGAAAGGCTGCGTGAAATGCATCTCACGACACTAGAAGACAGAAGAGTAAGGGGAGACATGATCACAACCTACAAAATTCTCAGAGGAATTGACAGGGTAGAAAAGGATAAATTGTTTAACACGTGAGGGACGCGAACAAGGGGACACAGGTGGAGACTGAGTACCCAAATGAGCCACAGGGACGTTAGAAAGAACTTTTTCAGTGCCAGAGTAGTTAACCCGAGGAATGCATTAGGCAGTGATATGACTCCAGGCTGGAGGCTGACTCCATACACAGTTTCATATGATAGAGCCCAGTAGGCTCAGGAATCTGTACACCAGTTGATTGACGGTTGAGAGGCGGGACCAAAGAGCCAGAGCTCAACCCCTGCAAGCACAACTAGGTGCGTACAACTAGGTGAGTACACACACACATACACACACACGCACAAACACACACACACACACACACACACACACACACACACACACACACACACACACACACACACACACACACACACACACACACACACACACACACACACACACACACACACACACACACACACACACACACACACAGAGTGATGTAGTGGAGGCTGACTTCATACACTGTTTCAAATGTAGATATGATAGAGCCCAGTAGGCTCAGGAATCTATACACCAGTTGATTGACAGTTGAGAGGCGGGACCAAAGAGCCAAAGCTAAACCCCCGCAAGCACAAATAGGTGAGTACAAATAGGTGAGTACAAATAGGTGAGTACACACACACACACACACACACACACACACACACACACACACACACACACACACACACACACACACACACACACACACACACACACACACACACACACAGACACACACACATTAATAAGAATAAATAAGAATAGGGAGAACAAGTTCCTGAAGATTGCATAACCCAACATAGATGGAGTAAGATCGAAGATACTGGAGTTAAGTGATATAATACAGCTCCAGACACCAGACATTGTTGCACTCACGGAGACAAAACTTGAAGATGTTATTTTAAATGAGGTCATATTCCCAAGGGGCTACTCAATTTGGAGACGGGACAGAAAAATTAGGAAAGGCGGTTGCGTTGCTGTGCTGGTGAAAGAACACCTAAAGGTGAAGGAAATAATGACTGCCAATCCACAAGAAGTTGACATAAGAGCACTTGAGATCTGCCATGAGGATGATAAACTAATGATCATAAATGCATATAGTCCACCACCAAGCAGCACATGGTCAAAGGAGGAGCTAGATAGTAAAAGAGAAGGTCTTATAACAATAATGAGAGAGTTCATAGCGAGAGCGGATAACGATAGTTCACGACTGTTGATAGTCGGCGACTTCAACTTGAAAGCCATAGACTGGGAAGCATATGAAGCTAAAACAGAAGATTTCTGGACCTGTATATTTGTAGACCTCATCCTTGAAACATTCTTGTATCAACATGTTAAACAAGCTACGAGGATGAGGGAAGGGGACGTTCCCTCCATGCAAGATTTGATATTTACCAGGAAGGAGGAAGAAATATTTGACATTCAATACCTTCCTCCCTTGGGTAAAAGTGACCATGTCTTTTTGGGAATAAAGTATGCAATGCGTTATAATCTGGAAGAAAATATAAAGGTTGGTGAAATTGAAAAACCTGACTTTAGGAGAGGACATTATGGCAACCTTAGAAATTTTTTTAGTGGGTATAATTGGACAGACTTGTTGCTAGGTAAGGAAGTGAATGAGATTTATGTCAAGTTTTGTGAAATATATGATAAAGGAACAAAAAAAATTATACCAAAACAGAGAAGCAGAACTAGGAAACAGGATTGGTTCAGCAGAAAGTGTGAGAGGGCCAGAGACAAAAAGACACAAAAATGGAATCAATACAGAAAGAGGCCAAACCCCAAACATACCAGCGATACAAAGATGCGAGAAACAACTACACGGCAGTGAGGAGAGAGGCAGAAAGAAATTTTGAAAAAGGGATTGCAGACAAATGTAAAACTGAACCAGGTCTATTCAATAAATTCATAAACAAGAAATCGCAGGTAAAGGATGATATACAGAGGTTGAAAATGGGAAATAGATTCACAGAAAATGAAAAGGAAATGTGTGAAACATTAAACGAAAAGTTCCAAAGTGTGTTTGTACAAAATGAAATCTTCAGGGAACCAGATACAATAAGAATTCCAGAGAACAACATAGAGCACATAGAGGTGTCTAGAGATGAAGTGGAAAAAATGCTCAAGGAGCTAAATAAGAACAAGGCAGTTGGTCCAGATGGAGTTTCACCATGGGTTCTGAGAGAATGTGCACCTGAGCTCAGCATTCCACTTCAACTGATTTTTCAGGCATCCCTGTTTACAGGAGTTGTAGCTGATATGTGGAAAAAGGCTAACATAGTTCCAATCTACAAAAATGGAAGCAGGGAAGACCCCCTTAATTATAGACCGGTATCATTGACAAGTGTAATAGTCAAAAAATTTCAAAAAATAATTAAAACTAAATGGGTAGAACACCTGGAGAGAAATGATATAATATCAGACAGACAGTATTGTTTTCGATCTGGAAGATCTTGTGTATCGAATTTACTCAGTTTCTATGATCGAGCAACAGAGATATTACAAGAAAGAGATGGTTGGGTTGACTGCATGGAGGTGGAGAGCCAAACTATTGGAGGTGGTGACAAGCAACTTTTTAACCCAGCATGTCGGAGAACCCACAGGGATGAGAGGCAATGACGAACCAGCGAGACTCGACCTAGTCTTCACTCTGAACGACTCCGACATAAGAGAAATCGGTTTTGAGGACCCAGTAGGAATGAGCGACCACAGTGTACTGGTGTTTGAGTACTTGATTGAAGAAGGGTTATTGAACTCGAGGAGGGATACCGAAACCAAAAGGTTAGCATACCGAAAGGGAAACTATGAGGGGATAAGAAAATTCCTAATAGATATAGCATGGGAAACAGAGCTCAGGGGAAAGACGGCCCAAGATATGATGGATTACATCACGCAGAAGTGCAAGGACGCAGCAAACAAGTTTGTCCCAGTCCAAAAGGAAAACAGAGAAATGAAAATGAGAAACCCATGGTTTAATCAGAGATGTAGGCTAGCTAAGCAGCAAAGTAAAAGGGCATGGAGAAACTATAGGAATAACAGGACTCTGGAGAGCCGAGAAAGATACCAGAATGCCAGGAATGAATACGTCAGGATGAGAAGAGAGGCAGAAGGACAATACGAAACTGACATCGCAAGCAAGGCAAAGACTCAGCCTAAATTGTTGCATAGCCACATTAGGAGAAAAACAACAGTAAAGGAACAGGTTATGAAATTAAGGATAAAGGCGGAAGGATTCACTACAAATGACAAGGAAGTGTGTGAGGAATTGAATAAGAAATTCCAGGAGGTCTTCACCTTAGAGCAAGGAGAAATTCCAGAGGTAAGTGAGGGAATAGCTAACCAGGAACCACTGGAAGAGTTTGAGATTACCAGTGGGGAAGTAAGGAAATGTTTACTAGAGTTGGACGTGACGAAGGCTATAGGCCCAGATGGAATTCCCTTGGGTTCTAAAGGAAGGAGCAAGAGAACTGTGCCTACCACTCTCCATAGTGTATAACAAATCACTGGCAACAGGGGAACTGCCAGATATTTGGAAAGCAGGTAACGTAGTCCCGATATACAAGAAAGGGGATTGACAAGAGGCACTGAACTACAGGCCAGTGTCCCTAACCTGCATACCATGCAAGCTGATGGAGAAGATTGTGCGAAAAAAACTAGTGGAGCATCTGGAGCGAAGGAACTTTGTAACACAGCATCAACATGGGTTCAGGGATGGCAGGTCCTGCCTCACAGGGTTACTTGAATTCTACGACCAGGCAACAAAAATAAAGCAAGAAAGAGAAGGGTGGGCAGACTGCATATTTTTGGATTATCAGAAAGCCTTTGATACAGTGCCACACAAGAAGCTAGTGCGAAAGTTGGAGACGCAGGCTGGAGTGAAAGGGAAGGTACTCCGGTGTATAGAGGAGTACCTAAGCAACAGGAGACAACGAGTCTGTGTGAGGGGTGAGGTCTCAGATTGGCGAGACGTCACAAGTGGAGTCCCGCAGGGGTCAGTCCTTGGACCTATACCGTTTCTGGTATATGTAAATGATCTCCCAGAGGGTATAGATTCGTTCCTCTCAATGTTTGCCGACGATGCAAAAATTATGAGGAGGATTGAAACAGAGGATGATAGTAGGAGGCTACAAGATGACCTGGATAGACTGAGTGAATGGTCCAACAAGTGGCTGTTGAAGTTCAACCCGAGTAAATGCAAAGTAATGGAACTAGGCAGTGGAAACAGGAGGCCAGGCACAGGATACAGAATAGGAGATGAAGTACTTAATGAAACAGACAGAGAGAAAGATCTAGGAGTTGATATCACACCAAACCTGTCTCCTGAAGCCCACATAAAGAGAATAACGTCTGCGGCATATGCGAGGCTGGCTAACATCAGAACGGCGTTCAGGAACCTGTGTAAGGAATCATTCAGAATCTTGTACACCACATATGTAAGACCAATCCTGGAGTATGGGGCCCCAGCATGGAGCCCGTACCTTGTCAAGCACAAGACGAAGCTGGAAAAAGTCCAAAGGTATGCTACTAGACTAGTCCCAGAACTAAGAGGCATGAGTTATGAGGAAAGGCTGCGGGAAATGCACCTTACGACTCTGGAAGACAGAAGAGTAAGGGGGGACATGATCACAACCTTCAAAATCCTCAGGGGAATCGACCGGGTAAACAAGGATGAACTATTCAACACTAGTGGGATGCGAACAAGGGGACACAGGTGGAAGCTGAATACCCAAATGAGCCACAGGGACGTTAGAAAGAACTTTTTCAGTGTCAGAGTAGTTAGTAAATGGAATGAACTAGGAAGTGATGTGGTGGAGGCTGACTCCATACACAGTTTCAAATGTAGATATGATAGAGCCCAGTAGGCTCAGGAATCTGTACACCAGTTGAGAGGCGGGACCAAAGAGCCAGAGCTCAACCCCCGCAAGCACAATTAGGTGAGTACACACACACACACGGTTCTATCCCAAGTTCTTTCCCAAGAGGCAGACAAGAGGAGCTCCAGCATATTTCAACAATCCTAAGTAATGTAGTAAAGGATGATGATAGTGAGTGGTGTCCCAGAGTACATAAAGGTATAGTGCTTTTGAAAAATAGGTGAGATAACAGGAATATGCCAAGGGAAGTGAAAAACTGGATGAGAAAAAGTTGCCCTAGTGTTTCCAGTGCAGAGAAGAACATTCAAGATGGCCGCCGGCAAGAGGAAATACAAAACAGAGCTTGATTTTGTTGGATTCAGTGAAGAAAGCATTGATATAACCAATCTATACAACAAGTTGGTAAAATTAGATAATATAGTGACCTCTCATGTAGAAATAATTAGTAAATTGAAAGAAAGTAATGACCATTTAAATAGCAAAGTTGTATGTCTTGAGGGTGTAGTGAAAGACTTGCGCAAGGATAAGATTCAATTGGAAACAAATTGCAGAGCCATGGAAGAAGAAAATAAACTCTTAAAAATAGCTTTGGAAGAATTTAAAGTAAATTTAAACATAAATGACTACAATAGGTTAGGTAAGGAATTTCAACAGGAGAAACAGCTTTTGTCAGCACAGATGGAGGAAGTGACACAGGGAATAGAACAGTGCAACAAAGATATGCAACTCACTTATGCACAAGTGGCCAAGGAGAAGGAAAAAATAGAAGAAGCAGTAAAGGAAGTCAAACACTGCAACAACCAAGATAAAACAAACATTAGGCTGGAAGTGAGAAAAGAATTGGCATCTAACCCGAAGTTGGTGCAAAACTCAGTTGATCGGAGCAAGTCCCAGATAATTTTTGGCTGCAAGGAAAAGGAGATAACATCTAGGCTAGAAAGAGCTGTAGAAGAAGCAAAAGTAGTAGATAAAATTGTTGGCCTCGTGGAAGGTCTTACAACCATAGAGAATGTGTGTGACTACAGGAGAATAGGCAGATATGTAAAAGGGAAAGATCGACCTTTGAGGATCACCCTAAATGGTGCCAACAGATGGAAGAAGTACTAAGGAATGCTAGAAAATTACAAAGTGATGAGGATGGGAAAGTGTGGTCGTTAAGACGAGATCTTTCAAAAGAAGATAGAGAGAAGCTGAAACTAAACCTCGCCGAGGCAAAACGTTTAAATGAGAGCGGGAATGAAGAAGAAATCAATTCTTTTTTCTACAAAGTGATAGGGGTAGGCAATCCAGTAAAGTGATACATAGAGGCAAACCAACAAAATCATTAGAGAGAGGGGGAGTGAAAAATAAGAAGAGGGGGAACAAGTTCCTGAAGATTGCATAACCCAACATAGATGGAGTAAGATCGAAAAATTGGAGTTAAGTGATGTAATACAGCTGCATACACCAGACATTGTTGCACTCACGGAGACAAAACTTGAAGATGCTATTTTAAATGAGGTCATATTCCCAAGGGGCTACTCAATTTGGAGACGGGACAGAAAAATTTGGAAAGGCGGTGGCGTTGCTGTGCTGGTGAAAGAACACCTAAAGGTGAAGGAAATAATGACTGTCAATCCACAAGAAGTTGACATAAGAGCACTTGAGATCTGCCATGAGGATGATAAACTAATGATCATAAATGCATACAGTCCACCGCCAAGCAGCACATGGTCAAAGGAGGAGCTAGATAGTAAATGAGAAGGTCTTATAACAATAATGAGAGAGATCATAGCGAGAGCAGATAACGATAGTTCACGACTGTTGATAGTCGGCGACTTCAACTTGAAAGCCATAGACTGGGAAGCATATGAAGCTAAAACAGAAGATTTCTGGACCTGTAAATTTGTAGACCTAATCCTGGAAACATTCTTGTATCAACATGTTAAACAAACTACGAGGATGAGGGAAGGGGACGTTCCCTCCATGCAAGATTTGATATTTACCAGGAAGGAGGAAGAAATATTTGACATTCAATACCTTCCTCCCTTGGGTAAAAGTGACCATGTCTTTTTGGGAATAAAGTATGCAATGCGTTATAATCTGGAAGAAAATATGAAGGTTGATGCAATTGAATAACCTGACTTTAGGAGAGGACATTATGGCAACCTTAGAATTTTTTTTAGTGGGTATAATTGGACAGACTTGTTGCTAGGTACGGAAGTGAATGAGATGTATGTCAAGTTTTGTGAAATATATGATAAAGGCACAAAAAAAAATATACCAAAACAGAGAAGCAGAACTAGGAAACAGGATTGATTCAGCAGAAAGTGTGAGAGGGCCAGAGACAAAAAGACACTAAAATGGAATCAATACAGAAAGAGGCCAAACCCCAAACATACCAGCGATACAAAGATGCGAGAAACAACTACACGGCAGTGAGGAGAGAGGCAGAAAGAAATTTTGAAAAAGGGATTGCAGACAAATGTAAAACAGAACCAGGTCTATTCAATAAATTCATAAACAAGAAATTGCAGGTAAAGGATGATATACAGAGGTTGAAAATGGGAAATAGATTCACAGAAAATGAAAAGGAAATGTGTGAAACATTAAACGAAAAGTTCCAAAGTGTGTTTGTACAAAATGAAATCTTCAGGGAACCAGATACAATAAGAATTCCAGAGAACAACATAGAGCACATAGAGGTGTCTAGAGATGAAGTGGAAAAAATGCTCAAGGAGCTAAATAAGAACAAGGCAGTTGGTCCAGATGGAGTTTCACCATGGGTTCTGAGAGAATGTGCACCTGAGCTCAGCATTCCACTTCAACTGATTTTTCAGGCATTCCTGTTTACAGGAGTTATAGCTGATGTGTGGAAAAAGGCTAACATAGTTCCAATCTACAAAAGTGGAAGCAGGGAAGACCCTCTTACTTATAGACCGGTATCATTGAGAAGTGTAATAGTCAAAAAAATGGAAAAAATAATGAAAACTAAATGGGTAGAACACCTGGAGAGAAATGATATAATATCAGACAGACAGTATGGTTTTCGATCTGGAAGATCTTGTGTATCGAATTTACTCAGTTTCTATGATCGAGCAACAGAGATATTACAGGAAAGAGATGGTTGGGTTGACTGCATCTATCTGGACCTAAAAAAGGCTTTTGACAGAGTTCCACATAAGAGGTTGTTCTGGAAACTGGAAAATATTGGAGGGGTGACAGGTAAGCTTCTAACATGGATGAAAAATTTTCTGACTGATAGAAAAACGAGGGCAGTGATCAGAGGCAATGTATCGGACTGGAGAAATGTCACCAGTGGAGTACCACAGGGTTCAGTTCTTGCACCAGTGATGTTTATTGTCTACATAAATGATCTACCAGTTGGTATACAGAATTATATGAACATGTTTGCTGATGATGCTAAGATAATAGAAAGGATAAGAAACTTAGATGATTGTCATGCCCTTAAAGATGACCTGGACAAAATAAGTAAATGGAGCACCACTTGGCAAATGGAATTTAATGTTAATAAACGCCACGTTATGGAATGTGGAATAGGAGAACATAGACCCCCACACAACCTATATATTATGTGAGAAATCTTTAAAGAATTTTGATAAAGAAAGAGATCTAGGGGTGGTTCTAGATAGAAAACTATCACCTGAGGACCATATAAAGAATATTGTGCGAGGAGCCTATGCCATGCTTTCTAACTTCAGAATTGCTTTTAATTACATGGATGACGATATACTAAAGAAATTGTTCACGACTTTTGTTAGGCCAAAGCAAGAATATGCAGCAGTTGTGTGGTGCCCATATCTTAAAATGCACATCAACAAACTGGAAAAGGTGCAAAGACATGCTACTAAGTGGCTCCCAGAACTGAAGGGCAAGAGCTACGAAGAGAGGTTAGAGGCATTAAATATGCCAAAACTGGAAGACAGAAGAAAAAGAGGTGATATGATCACTACCTACAAAATAGTAACAGGAATTTATAAAATCGATAGGGAAGATTTCCTGACATATGGAACTTTAAGAACAAGAGGTCATAGAAATAAACTAGCTAAACACAGATGCCGAAGAAATATAAGAAAATTCACTTTCGCAAACAGAGTGGTAGACGGTTGGAACAAGTTAGGTGAGAAGGTGGTGAAGGCCAAGACCGTCAGTAGTTTCAAAGCGTTGTATGACAAAGAGTGCTGGGAAGACGGGACACCACGAGCGTAGCTCTCATCCTGCAACTACACTTAGGTAATTACACTTATGTAATTACGGGTGTATGTGTGTGTGTGTGTGGCGGTGAGGTGCTGGTCCTCTCTTGCCGGGCCAGCACCTCACCCCCACCTTGTGAAGCTAACAAGAAATCCAGCTGGTATTGCCCCATTATCGACCAAGCAGCTGTGACATGCCTAGAAGCTGTGACAACATGACACTGCCTGACTTAGAGGTGTAGCAGTTCCCCCATGCAGGTGACTTCCATTAGCAACCCCAAAGTCAGCAAATGGCACACGTTTCACACCGCAGGCCCTCCGATTTGCCGTGGCTCTCTGCCTCATGGCCCCAATCCACACCGAATACAGTTATATTCGGCGAGGCAGTGACCGACAGGTATTAACAACATGGCCTTCTCTGCCAAAAGTCATGAGGATCGCATGCAAGACACAGGGAGGTTAATGACTTTATTATGAGAAGCCTTACCACAGCTGATTGTCCCGCAGAGAGAGAACCCCGTTACCTAATGCCGCGCAACTCTGATGATCAAAGAAGTGGATAGGCAGCGTGGAAGCGTCTGAACTACAGTGAGGGCCAACAAGCGCACCCTGAGGGGCTCCCTCAGCTATGATTGGGGGTTGGTGGGTGGGGGGCCGATGGGATGTTTGCGGTCAGACGACGGGGGTGTCCCGTGTGTAAGTGTTTATGAAAACATCCCTGAAAACTAGATACCTCAGCTCTCAGGAAACAGGTATCGTGTTTTAAGTGCATCGAGTCCACAGTGAACCAGATTACAAGTGTACAATATTGTGCAGTGATATATCTCGAAATTATACAAACGTGTTAGTGTCACCCTTCTGTCACCCCTCCTCCCCCCTCTCCCATACCCGCAAGTGTGTACCGTCACCTAACCTACGAGTCGAGAGGTGCCGGTCCCCCCCCCCAGCCCCACCCAACTGCATCTGCTATTTCCCTGTGTCCACCCCCCACGCTACGTCCGCCCAGCGCCCGCTCAGCGCCCGCCTATCATCCGACCAGCGCCCACCCATCATCCGCCCAGCGGCCACCCAGCACCTGCCTAGCACCCGCCCAGCGCTCGCCGATGTCGCAGGTCACGACTGACAGCCAGGCTTCTCTCAGCCAAGAGGAGCCATCAATCGTCGACAGGTGCGGCACATGCCAAGTGTGTGACAAGGTGTGGAATCTCAAGCGTAACGGGGGATGTGCGCAAGCATGCTCACAACGGAACCGATTGTCCGGGTATGTGGCGCCCTCCCAAAGAGAGTATCAATCAGGATCCCACACCAGCAGTCAGGGAAAACACCTTCAACAGCTTCATTTCGACTGAGAACCTATTAGAAGCTATCAAAGCAACATCGGTTGGAACCTTGCAGCACATCCCCAAAGCTGCGCGCCCCCAAGCGGCAGCCAAACTATCCAGCCTCTTGAAGAAGGTCAATGACTCTCCCGGAACCATCCAAGCCTGGCACAACTTTCTCCTGTTTGGAAACATATGCCTAGCTGTCCCTGCTAGGAGAGACAAATCACTAGCTTCCTCAGTCATTATTACTAGTGGTTTGCAGTGGTTGAACCCCATGCACAGATACCATAATTAAGATAGGGATAGATTATTGCATAATATAGAGAGATAAGAGCAGAGTCAGGTACATAATATCTAATTTTGGAGAGTATACCAACTGTTTTAAAGACTTTCTTAGTTATGTGTTGGATGTGGGTACTGAAGTGGAGTCTCTTTTCTAGGAATAGGCCGAGAAACTTTCCATCATTTTTATTGCTAATGTTTACATTGTGTATCTAAAGTTGAATTGCATTTGTAGATTTGCTTCCAAATAAGATGTAGTAGGTCTCTTTTATGTTAAGTGTTAGTTTGTTGGTTGACATCCATAAGTGGACTTTTTTTAGTTTATTATTAACAACATTATTTAGTGTATGTGGGTTGGGGTTAGAGTAGATGAGGGTAGTATCATCAGCAAACAAAATAGCTTTCAGAATGTTAGAGACATTAGGCAGATCATTAATGTATATAAGAAATAGGAGAGGTCCCAAAATGCTGCCCTGTGGCACTCCACCGGTTATTGGTAGAGTGGGAGAGGTTATATTATTGATGGCTACACATTGGTGTTTATCACTAAGATAAGATTGGATATAGTCCAGTGTATGGCCTCGGATTCCATAATGATGGAGTTTACGTAAGAGGTAATTGTGATTAACAGTATCAAAGGCCTTTCTCAGGTCAATGAAGAGTCCAATCGGAAACTCACTTTTGTCAAGGGCTGAGTAAATTATATCAAGGAGACTAATAATTGCATCGTTGGTACTCTTTTGGGAGCGGAAGCCAAACTGACAGGGGCTAAGAATGTCGAATTTTACGAGATATTAGTAGAGCTGTTTGTAGATAATTTTTTCAAATATTTTTGATAGTATGGGTAGGTTTGATATTGGTCTATAATTGTTTATGTCTGCCGGATAACCTTCTTTATGAACTGGCGCTACTCTTGCTTTTTTAAGGATATCAGGGAAGGTATGACACTCAAAGGATTTGTTGAACAGCAGAGCTATAGGTGGCGCAAGGGCATGGGAGGCGCTCTTGTATACAATATATGGGATTTCACTGATGTTCCCAGCTTTGGTTTTTAGTGAGTGTATGATGGACACAACTTCTGTTGGGCTGACTGGTGAAAGGAGAAGATAGTTTGGATAGCTGCCTGAGAGATATGTGTTGATATGTGTCTGAGTCTGTGGGATTTTACTGGCAAGGTTAGCACCAACCGATGAAAAGAAGCTATTAA
The DNA here is from genome assembly GCF_040958095.1 of Procambarus clarkii. Classification (NCBI taxonomy): domain Eukaryota; kingdom Metazoa; phylum Arthropoda; class Malacostraca; order Decapoda; family Cambaridae; genus Procambarus; species Procambarus clarkii. Next base: position 7,077,043 of record NW_027189128.1, on the reverse strand, counting down.
ATTCATTCGCCATTTCTAAATCAGATGACGGTGTAAGGCCATCCTTAGAGAGTGTTATCTGGTTGTGGGAGTGTTGCTTAGTTCCTAGGATATTAGAGATGGTTTTCCATTTGCTTTTCATGTTTCCTTTTGCTTCTTTGAATCTAGTCTCATAATATGAAAGTTTAGCTTTTCTTATGATACTGGTAAGCACTGATGAGTACCTCTTAACTACTTCCTTTGTAACTAGGCCAATCCTAAATTTCTTTTCATATTCATGTTTTTTGTTGATTGATTTAATTATGCCACTTGTGAGCCACGGGTTATTTTTTCTTTTATCAGTTACTTGTTTGGTAAGGAGGGGACAGTGAGTGTTGTAGAGGCTAAGAGTTTTGGAGAGAAAGAGGTTTGTTAATGAGTTTATATCCCGTGTATAATTAAATTCAGATTCCCAGTTAATATTGTGAAGTGCATTAGAGAGATTGCCTAAACCTGATTCACTGTGTAGCCTGAAAGAGAGTTTCTTGCTTTCTGGTGGTGTTGTGTCCATGTTTGCTATGAGGAAGGTAGGATAGTGGTCAGTTGTTCTGTCATAGATTACCCCAGATGTAAGGGGAGCTGTTATATTAGTCCATAAGTGATCCAGGGTAGTGACAGATGTTTGAGTGACTCCGGTGGGCTTGGTGATTGTGGGGATTAGCATACAAGAGTGCATGCTGTTACGGAAATAGTCAACTTGTGGGTTGTTTTGAAGACCCAGGTTAATATTGAAATCACCTCCCAGAATGATGTGATTTTTGTTGAGATTGGTATTTATGATAAGATTCCTTAGGTTGTCTGAGAATAAAGCTACGTTGGTATTAGGAAATTTATAGATGGCACCGATAGTCAGGGAGGATTTAAGGGATTTACTGGAGAACTTGGCAAAGGTGTATTCACAATAGTCGTCTCTAACACTAATGACATTATTGCAGATGAAGGTATCTCTGTAATATATTGCTGTGCCACCTCCTTTTTTGTTAGACCTGTAGTTATGAATGACTTTATAACCAGCTAAATTGTAGAGTTGGATATAGTCATTGCTTAGCCAAGTTTCTGTTAAAATGATGAATGATAATTTAGTACCTAGTGCTGTGAGTAGTGCATTTATATTATCAAAATGTTTACCAAGTGACCTAACATTTTGGTTGTAAACTGATAAGCAGGTGCTATTTAGGAGTTTGTTTTTTGCAAGATTTGCTGTGTAATACCTACAATAATGATGATCAATGTGCTGATTTGTGTGGGTATGGGACAGAAGATTTTGATCAGGATCAATATCAGTAAGCATATAGATACAATAATGACACGATACAATAAGATAAGCATTTACAGGAATAGTTAAATACCAGATCTGCTGTAAATAGAAAGTAATTATAGCAAAACACAACAATAAACGTAGATACACAAAAAACAGAAACAATTAGAAGTAGAGTAAAGGTCCCCGTAGATAGCCAGGAAGGATACAGTAGTTAGGTTAAGAGAGAAGAAAAAATCAGTAGACTGACAAGAATAATATATAGCAAAAAATAAAGAGACAATTAATAATCGTAAAGTAAAAATAATCTTAAGAATAAATTATTTAATAAAGCTTAGTTGTGAACCTATAATTAGTATGAACTTAAGAAAACAAAATGAGCTCAATAATTAATTATAATAAATGATGTATAAATCAAATTACAATTAAGTTTAAAAATTAAAATAAAATAACAGGGTAAGATTATATTTATGACCAAGATTTTACTAAGACACTGAGGTAAATGCTTACATAATAACTAAGTCTGCTATAATTAGAGAATAATTATAGCAAAACACAACAATAAATGCAAGTAAACAAAAGAATTGAAACAATTAGAAGCAGAATTAAGATCACTAGATAGCGTTGAAGGATACACAAGTTTGGTGGAGAGAACAAAAAATCAGTAGAGACTGTCAAGATGAATATATAAAAAAATTGACAAATGAAGAATGTAAAGTAAAATAATCTTAAAGATAATTATCTATATAAGCTTAATTTTTAACCTATAATTAGTATGAACTTAATTAAGAGAACAAAATGAGATCAATAATTAATTTCAATAAATGACATAAATCAGGACACTTAAATTTAAAATTTAAAAAGAATAGGGTAAGATTAGATTTAAGAGTAAAATTTTACAATGATACTGAGGTAGATGCTTGCATAAGTGCATGGAGACTTGACTGATTACTTAGGAAATTATATGAATGAGAAAACATTAGGAAAATTGTAAGGCAGAGACAGCACCTTGGACAAGGTTAGACAAAGTTAGGTTAGGCACTCAAAGAGTTGATGTTGATGTCACGTCTGTGACAGTAAAAAAATATGCTTTTTCTGAAAAACTGTGTTTTTCGTGTGAGGGAAATCATTAAAACTTTTTTCCGATTGCTTTGAAATTTTGACACAACGTTGTATTCGAATTGGCGCGTCTTTTTATATATCTACTATATACATGCCTCAACTGTGACAGGAAAAAACCTGCTTTTTTGGAAAAACTGCACCATCTGTTGGACGTAAGAGCAACACACGCTGTAATCTCCAAAAGTTCTTCACCAATTGTTTTGAAATTTTGACACAACGTTGCATTCGAATAGGTTTTTCTTTTTATATACCTACTACATAGATGCCACCCCTGTGACAGGCAAAAACATGCATTTTTTTTAAACAGTGCCATCTGTTGCATATAATAGCAACATTCATCCTATACTAAATATGTTACGAATTCCATTTCAGTGTTTCAGATTGCATTGATAAATTTTGTTTTCATAGATTTCGATTTATTTAATTTTTTATTGAATTGTTTTGTGTGACATTGTGTTTGAATTGAGCTGTGTTGTTTACCATACAGTTCATTTCGTAAGTACTAGTATAGATGCCACACCTGTGACTGGTAAAACTATGCTTTTCTTGACAAACAACACCATCTGTTGCATGTAAGAGCAACACACCTCTTATACCAAATATGTTACATTTCCATTTCAATGTTTCTGATTGCATTGATAAATTGAATTTTCATAGATTTTAGTTTATTTTCATTTAGATTTAATTATTTTTTATGAATTGCTTTGGATTTTCAGCTGTGTTGTTTACCATACCGTTCATTTCATGAGTATAGTTTATTTTTTTTATTTTTTCATATTTTCATTTACTTTTTGAATTGTTTTTCTTATACCTCAGTGATGGGAACATCAGGTCACTTGATGTTCCCAATTTTTTTATGGGAAGATCAGACCACTTGGGAAGGAATCAGACGAAGGAGTGAGGAACGGTGCGGATGACGAGGGGACGGAAGTGAGAGATGGTGGGGAGGACGAGGGGACGGAAGTGAGAGATGGTGGGGAGGACGAGGGGACAAGGGAAGGGGTAATAGTGGGGAAGGACGACGGGACGGGGGAGTTTGGATGGTGGGGCCGAGGGGATAGGGAAATGGAGAATGGTGGGGAGGAAAAAGGAACCGGGGAGTGGGGCATGGTGGGAAGGAAGGGGGAATGGTGTAGTGGGGAAGAAGGGGGGGACGGTGGAGTGGGGATTGGCTGGGAGGCCTAGGGGATAGGTGAGGAGAGAATGGTCGGGGGACAAGGGGACAGGGAAGGTTGCTGTGGCTCAGAAACGCACATACGTTGCTGAGCCACAGCAACGCGTGGCCGGGTACTGCTAGTATATATATATATAACTGAAAACACTACACCCCAGAGATGAACACTAAAGCCAGGAGCACTATGCAACTGGCGTACATAGTACCTTAACCACTAGACAAATCGTGACCGTTCAATATATGTTGGTAGCTGAGGTTATTTCCCCAACGTCCCGACGGCACTTGGTGGTAGGCTTGGGTATAGTTATTTCATAGAATCACCTCACTTTGTTGGGCCACGTGAGCAACACAAATGCGAACAAGCTTTGAATGGTCCCAAAGCATATATGCAACCGAAAACTCCACACCCCAGAAGTGACTCGAACCCAGACAGCCAGAAGCACTATGTCTGTTCGCACATCTGTTACCTTAGCTACTAGACCAAACTGAATGAACAAAAAAAGTTGGAAGTCGTGAGAATATTTATTCAACATCCAACAGTGCTCGGAGGTCATCTTAGGCACAGATATTTCTTCGAATCACCTCATTTTGGGGGAAACGTGAGCAACACAAATGAGAACAAGCTTGAATGGTCAACAAGCCAATATACAACTGAAAACTCCACACCCCAGAAGGATTCGAACCCAGACAGCCAGGAGCACTATGCATCTTCGCATATCTGTTACAAAGGCCACTAGACCAAACTGATTGTACAAAAATTTTGGAAGTTGTGAGACTATTTACCCAACATCTGACAGCGCACAGAGTTCAACTTGGGCAGATATTTCATCAAATCAAGTCACATTTTATGGGCCATGTGAGGAACACAAATGCAAACAAACATGCATGGTCCCTAAGCTAATATGCAAACGAAAACTAAAAACCCCATAAGGATACAAACCCAATCAGCTAGGAGTACTATGCACCTTTACATATTTGGTACCTTAGACACTAGACCAAACTAGTGGTATGTTGCCAATACGCAACAAAAAATCCACACCCCGGGTGGATTCGCACCCAGACAGTCAGCAGCACTACGCTTTTTCGCGTATCTAGTACCTTTGCCACTAGACCAAACTGACTGTACAAAAATGTTGGAAGTCGTGAGAGTAATTACCCAACATCCGACAGACCTCTGTGGTAAACTTGGGCACAGATATTTCATCGAATTTCCTCACTTTTTGGGGTTACTTGAGCAACACAAATGTGAACAAGTTTGAATGGTCCCTAAGCCAATATGCCACCAAAAACTCAACATGCCAGAAGGATCCGAACCCAGACAGCCAGGAGCACTTTGCACCGCCGCATATCTGGTACCTTAGTAACTTCACCAAACTGATTGTACAAAAATGTTGAAACTCATGAGACTGTTTACCCATCATCCGACAGCACTCGGAGATCAACTTGGGCAAAGATAGTTCATCGAATCACCTCACTTTTTTTGGGCAATGAGAGCAACACAAATGCAAATAACCATGAATGGTCCCCAAGCCAATATGCAACCGAAAAGTCAACACAGCCAGTTGCATTATGCACGTTCGCGTAGCTGATACCTTAGCCACTAGACCAAACTGACTGAACAAAATTGTTTGAAGTCGTGAGACTATTTACCAAAAATCTGACAGCGCTCGAAGATCAACTTGGGTACAGATATTTCATCGAATCACCTCACTTTTTGGTATAACGTAGCTATAATGTATCACCACCGTAGTTAATACTAATTATGACTTACATTTGTTGTTACTTAAGCTACCTAATGCCGCCACCACCTTCGACTTTGATCAACATAAGTACTTTACAGTGACCGGCTTCGAAGGGTACCGGTAATGGGAGAGTTAACAATGTGAGTAAAGGATATTACCGGGGATGGGGTGTGAGAACCCTGTCACGTTCCACTATTCACTAGCAACTCTCTATGAATGACTAACAGGAACGAATCGATACACCAGAGAGACAATTTAGTAATATATATTTATTTAATTAAGTTCAATAAAAAATCCTAATCCATCTTCCCTATCAAGGCAATATAATATTCAACACTGGTGATGTTAGAACATAAAGGACCAGTACTCACTCAAGATACAGCAGTGATGAAACTTCCGTGTAGACACCAGATCGTCAGTCTCCCCTCCCTCTGTGATGTCCCACACTACACCCCAGACTCATAGATTGATTGATGAAGATTGTCACCTAAGAGGTGGCACGGGCATGAATTGCTCGTAAACACCACCCCTCTCTCGTGACGAGCTTTTATACCCGTCTATCCCCAATTTTCCATTGAGTTGACGGATTTGGATCTGGTAACAAGGGATAGCCTTTCCACCTTTGAAACTACCGGAGGTGAGGTTTGTTTGACCTTATCTCACCTCCCTGTGAATGTCTCGTAAATCTGGTATAATCCCAAATCTCTAATCAAGTCACCTCAACAACTGTTACATCCCTCTTTCCCTGGAGTTAAGAACAAACCATGTGTTCTGTAGTGAGTAGATTATCCCAATAATATACTCGCTCCAAATGCTTTGTTAATATTCCTGTCAACCTTTGGAGATGAATGACGTGAGGTGTTGCCCGGGCATATAAGCAGCAGAATAGCAAACATTAACCAGAGTCTACTTTCAAGTGTGGTCTAGAGCAGACACTTGCGAGATACTGTACCGACGCTCAGTGCGCTCAACTCACACCAAAGTATCACCTGTGTACTTCTGTATATTCGACCAAATATATAAATAGTATCTTAGTGTCTGTGTTTATTGTCACCATACTTTACGTAACAATAGAACCGTTACAGTACATTAGTTGATTTTGCATGATTTTTGTCTTATCCCAGACTGGTCCTCCAGAATGAAAATTAATTGCCCAAAAAATTATAATCTGTCTAAGTACAGTTATTCAAAATAATCCAGGCTTTATTCATAATGTCCTGCATTAAATAGCTATAATAAATAATCCCGACTGTCCACTTAGCAGTGGCAGTCCAGCAACAGTCCCTAGAACTGAAAAATTTCCAAAGTTTACACCTTCTTCCAGTTACATATTCTATCTTGATTTTTACTTGACGGAAGTGTTGGGACGTTGCAACTCATGAGGTCTAGCTATAAAAGTGAGCAATTATAGGGGTTGAGGTGGTGTTGGCGTGGCGACAGATGAGGTCCTCACAACAGCTCTAAGTTCCCATCCTCTCACATGTGTCCTCATAACAACATACTAGGCCTTAACGACTTCGTTTTCCCATCAAACACTTAACCTTAGGCCGAAAGACGCACAATGTGTCCCTCTACAACTCGTTCTCGCACTTGCTTAAGTCAATATTGGCTTATTTAATAAGTGCATATGTTATATACTAATTGATTGTGAATATTTTAGTTTACCTTGAAAAGCTTCATAGAAAACACCGACCTCACCTAACCTTTTTAGTATGTTAAGATAAGCATCTTATTGCTTCTTAATTACAGTTATTACCTAACCTATACCGTTGATAGGTATAGGACATTCCACCTTCTTAGTATGTTAAGATAAGCATCTTATTGCTTCTTAATTACAATTATTACTTAACCTATACCGTTGATAGGTTTAGTAATAATTGTAAATACGAAGCAATAAGATGCTTGTTGACCAGACCACGCACTAGAAGTTGAAGGGACGATGACGTTTCGGTCCGTCCTGGACCATTCTCAAGTCGATTGTGATGAGGAGTTGTTTAAGATTCAGCTACTTGGAACAAAAAGTTCCAAGTAGGACGGGCTATGGTGAGCCCGTAGTGGACATACCTGGCACAGGAGCGGGGCTGTAACTGAGAGAGAGACGAAGTTGTTGTTGTTGTTATAGATTCAGCTACTCGGAACAAGTTCCAAGTAGCACGGGCCATGGTGAGCCCGTAACTTACCTGGCACAGGAGCGGTGCAAGTATCACAGGCTATGGTGAGCCCGTAGTGGACTTACCTGGCACAGGAGCGGTGCCGTCTGGGTGATGAGGAGGTAGAGACAGGCAATAAATAGGCAAGAGAGAGTTGAGGAGGAAAGTAAGGTGTAGGGGATAGTAGTAATAATGAGAACTGCAGAAGGCCTATTGGCCAATACGAGGCAGCTCCTATTATAACCACCGAAGGAGATAGTAATAGGAATAAGAAGAGGATAGCAAGGGAGTGTAGGAGAAGACAATGAACAGAAAAAGGGGAGAAGAGAGAAAGAAAAGGAAAGAGAAAGAAAGATAAATAGAAGGGGGTAAGCTTATGTTAAGTCACGTTTGTTAGAAAGATTGGAGCATTTGAGTATTTGAAAGGAAAGCCAAAACGAAAGGAAATGCCTGTGTTTGACACTGCTATGCAAGTTGGTGATTGCGAGGTAAGAAAAAGTGGTGCAATGCTTTAAGTGCGGTGGAAAGACAGACGTGAAGTGAACATGTTGACCACCATTCACCCTGGAACAATGGTGGACAGTGCAAGGTGAACAGAACAAAAAAGCAAATAATATATAAGCCAGATTGTGTGATGGACTACAACATCAACATGCGTTTAGTTGATAAATGTGACATGATGGTGGGTGCTGTAGAGTGTGTACGGAAAACAGTGAAGTGGACAAAGAAAATGATTTTCCACCTTATTGACGTAACAATGCTGAACAGTTACAACATGTTTCTTGTGAAGACAGGTAGAAAACCATATTTCCGTTCGTTTAGTTTTCAAGTTGTGAAACAGTTACTAGGTACATTTGGCAAGGACACACCTGGCATACAAAGACACATTTGAGACCCAATATTGAACCATGCTCCTGCACCCAGGCTTGCTTACAGGGAGGGCTTTCTGATACACCAAATCAAGAAATTACCACCAACTGGAGCTCGTGCAGCAGGCCAGCGTCGGTGTGTTGTGTGTTCCAGTACCAAATTGAGGCCACAGAAACGTAAATTGGTGTTGACATGGTGCGAAGCGTGTGCCGTCCCTCTGTGCCATATCGACTGTTTCGCACAGTATCACAGTCTCCAGGAGTACTAAATGTGTAATTCTTTGGTAAATAAATGTACATATCAAGTTAATTTTTGTGTTTATATTGAAAAAAAACAAATACATTGAATATTTCCTGTAAATTATACCATTTCGGTGGGCATACTTGTGACACTAATATGTGAGCGCCTAGTGAGTTCATACCATTTTTATTATAATACAACGTCTATTGCTAATAATTGGAACAATACTAGCGAAATTTTTTTTTGTAAAATGACCCAAAAATACTGTAAATAATTCTGCGAAAATAAATTCACGGCAACTCGTGCCGCGTGAGCGGCCGTGAGTGATGGCTGGCTGACGCAGAACCCTTGAGCACTCACGTTCTGTGACGTCATCGGCCAACTTCTCGGCTCAATTGTGTCATTGGTATGTATAATAGAATTTTTTTATTATTTTTCCCGTGCTCAGGGGACTCAAATTAACATGTTTAGAAGACGAAAAAAAAATTTTGAATTATTTTTTTTCTTGCGCACAGGGGTGTAAATGTCCCCAGGACCACTGAGCAGTGTAAGGGTTAAAGGAGCCTTTTTTCGGGTGATCAAGGAGAGTCCATTGATCGTCCCCCCGCCCCCCCCGACTGCGGTCGGGTCTTCGGTTGCCCATCTGCGACTATACGGATGATACCGTCCTGTTCGGGGCTTTGGAGGGGTTGGTTGGGGCTGTCCAGGTCGTGGTTGAGAGGTTTGAGTTGGCCACTGGGGTCCGGGTTAACTGTGAGAAGTCCGGTCTTCTGGGTCTTGGTGGGTGGTCCTTTCGCCGTGTGTGGGTGGGGTCATGGTTTCCAGTTCTAGCTTCTATGTGGGTTTTGGGGTTTACCTGGTTCGCTTCCTATTTGCTGTCTGGTTCGTGGCTTGGTGCTTTCCCCTGGATCACAAGCTGGCTTTCGGGTTGTAACGCCAGGTTTATCATTATGTGTGGTGCGGTCGTTACCACCCGGTTCGTCGGTCGACGTTGGTGTTGGCTGTTCTGGAGGGTGGGGTGGGCATTCCTTATGTGTTTACTAGGGCTCGGGCGCTGTTCTGGGCCTCGTTGTGTCAGGGGTTCGAGTTGGGTGGGGGGCTCAATGCTTTAGGTATTTATTATTGCTCTGTTCAGTTGAGCTTTTTGGTGAATTTTGGTGTTTGTCAGGAGGCGGCCTTCTGCACCCCTCCTGTTTACTCTTGGGCAGTGGCCATTTTTCGGGAGGTCTGCCGTTGTCCGGGTTTCATGTCCTTGTCGTTTAAGGCGGTGTATAGGGTTTTATTTCGTCGTGTTCCGCCGCGGGTGGAGGGTTTGTTCCCGTGTTGGGATTAGGGGGTGGTGTGGGCGGCGTTGGGGGCTCGGTTTCTGGCACCGCAACAGTGGGAATTGTTGTTTCGGTTCTTGCATTTGTCGTTGGCGACGAATGCGCGGTTGTGCATGCTGGGTTTGCGTGCCTCTGACGTGTGTGTGCACTGTGGCCTCCCTGAGACTCAGTTGCATGTCTTTTCTTTTTGTGAGCGGTTGAGGGGCTTGCTTGATTGGTTTTGCGACGTGTTGGTTGGGGTTTGTGGGCCAGGGTGTCGGGGTGGCCTTTTGAGGTTTTTGTTTTTGTCCTTTCTGCGGCGGTTGTGCCGGGTGCGCAATACGTTATGTCTTCTCGTTGCTGACTATGTGTATTGTGTGTGGGTGGGTCGGAGGGAGGGTTATGGGGTTGTTAGGCTTTCAGGATTTTTGAGAGGCCGTTTGTGTTTCACGTGGTGGTGGGTGCAGCGCGCGTTTCCGAGCGAGTTTTGTGGTTGGTTCACGGGTGGGTGTTTGCGTGGGATTGTTTTTGGGTGAGTGGTCGTGGGTCGGGCTTTTGGTTGTGGGTTGGGGGGTGGGGCTTTTTCGTTTTTGTCTTCGGTCCCCGGCCCTCCGGTTGGCCTCCTTGGAGGGGGTTGGGCTGGGTGTGTGAGTGGTTGCTCCTGTGGTTGTGTGTTCGGTTTGTTGTGTGGAGGTGTGTGGGGGTGTGAGTATGCTTCTTTGCTGGCTCCTGCGTGGGCCGTTGTTTGTGCCCTGTGTGGGTTGGTGCAGCTGTTTTGTTGCTAAATTGATGTTCTTCCTAGTGTGAGTGTTTTTGTGGTGCGTGTGTCTCGGTGTTTTGCTGTTCGCCCCTGGTTCTTTCTTGGGGTTGTCAAGTTGTTGTACCTGGGCCTTGGCCGTAATTTGTTTTATGTTACTTATATGTTTTGTGTGCAGTGTAACTCTGCTTTGTGTTATTTATGTGATTGTGTGCGTCTTGTGTGAGTGCGTGTGTGTTGGTTTATTATGTGAACGTTATTTTGTGTCTTTCTATGTACATGTGTTTGTTGTGTGTCCATTTTTTTTGTTTAACTTTGTATTGAGCCTCATGTACCAGGAGTTTCTAGGTTCTCGTGATGTTTTGTTTTCTTCTGTACCTGTGATTATTGTTCTTATTATTATGTTTTTGTTATTATGTTCTTGTCTTGTGTCTTGTGCTATACTTTGTATATTTCTTTTATAAAAATAAAAAAAATAAAAACTACCAGCAGAATACTCCTCAGTGCTCAAATTGCTAGACCTGCTCCCACACTATCCTGTGTGCTAGTAGATTTACGCAGCTAGTACTCAGTATTTTCAGCACTATTTAATTTATGTACTTTAACGTAAGGTTAACTTGCCTGATTGATTGTTTTTTGTTTTGATTCTTGATCGATGGCTTATTTTGATTAATTTTGTCAGTTTGTTAAGATGATTTTTTTCATAATTAAAGAATTAAAATTTTTCCAGTTTCCTGTATTTTATTCTACATTTATCATACAATGAAGAAGTCACCATAGCTGTTTTTTGTTAATTTGTTTTTACTTTTTGTTTGTTTATATGTTCGTGGCATTCCATCTGCCCAAATCCACTGCACTTAGTCATTTTACCGTAACATATATTTGGGGACCTGTCCTAGGAGCCTCACTCAGGTATGCGCCTAGACGCTTCATATAAAGTTGTGTAAGTGTACTTGGCTTTATTATAAGTTTGCCTGTGTCTTTTCAGAACTACTATTTTGAGTGATTTTGATGGTGCTTAATACTGTTTACATTCCAGATGTAGCATTATATGACTGTTGGATGACTTTGGATTACGTGGTGTCTTATGGCACGAGTCATACTCGTAATTGGTTGTTTAATAATCTTTGCTATATCCTGTGATTTCCACCATATTCTTCTCCCTACAGGAGAACTTCTCATTACGGCAGATCACCCACTTTGGTACCCCTGGTACTTTGGTCTGTCTCCGGGCTAATACGCCCACGTCTTTACAACCCGAACATAGGAGGACACAGGGGGCCATAGTTCCTCTAGCATTACGGACTACGTTGTACGGTTAGGACCCATACAGCAGTTCTCGCCATAAATTAATACTTTCCGCACCCCTACGCGTTGGTCAAATATATGGTATTTACACAGGTAGGGAGTTAGCATTTTTTTCCAGAGCACAATGAGTGATAACTCTGTAAGTACTATTTAGTTTTAGTAGGAAGCCTCTTACCTTTGTTCTCGTCAATTTGAGACCAGGTAAGAAATCCCTAAATTTTTTGGACTACATTCGAGACAATTATGTTTCACAATTCCAGTAGGATCCCTCTTGCCCCTGTCCTCATCATATAGAGTACCGGGTACAAGATTCCCTACGTATTCGTTTCACTTTCGATCTAAGTAATCAATTCAATTACTAAAGTTAACTGTTGTAAACTTGACTATAAAGTTTAAACAGGATAGTTTACAGTTGCCATGTCATCCTGTCAGTCTGACATCTCATATTTTGGTACATCAACTGAGGTATTTTCTTTGCACATTATTTTCTATCATTCTATTCACCATGTTTCGTCTAACAGCGTTCAGGCAGAATCCAAACGATGAAGTGGGGCACACTAATTCGTGCCACCAAGGCGGAGATGCTAACTCTTGTAAATGAGTACCACATTACTGCCCCCCATGGAGCCACTAAAACTTATCTCCATAACCTTATACTTGACCACTTATTAGACAATGATAATATTACATCCGAATCTCATGAAGAGCGCCTTAGCAGCCATGAAATTGAAGATAGAGCTTTCCACTCTAGAACGCGAACGTCAGAAGAAAACTCTCAAGATACAGAAGGAACAACTTGCACTACAAAAAAAACAAGCTGAACTGCAACGTGAACGTGAGAAGGAACAACTAAAGTTCCAACGTGAACGTGAGAGGGAACAGCTTGAACTCCAACGTGAGCGTGAACAGGAAGCCCTTAAAGTAAGAGAAAGAGAACGTGAACTCCAACGTGAACATGCTGAAAAACAAGCCGCCATTGCTCTACAAAACCGTAGAAAAGAGCTTGACTTGGAAACTACGCACCACACTCAGCGCAAGGAAGCGGAAGCTAACCTCCAGGTACGTTTCGATCTTTCTTATGCAATTAAGTTGATGCCATCTTTTGTCGAGACAGAAAATTATATATTATTTACTTCATTTGAGGCTCTAGCTAACCAACTCAGCTGGCCTCAGGATCAGTGGTCTGTACTTCTCAGGTGTCATTTGACATGTAGGGGCTGCCGTGACTCTCAGTACTATGGCGTCTGAAACCGACTACAAGGTATTGAAACAGGCAGTGCTAGATGCCTACCTCCTATTTATCGAGAACTACAGACGTAAGTTTAGGAATTACCTTAAAGCGAGTGCTACTACTTACCTAGAGTTTGCAAATAACAAAAAGAGATATTTCATGAAGTGGCTGGAAGCAGCACAAGTCTCCTCCACCTTTACAGATCTCATCAACCTCATCCTGATGGAAGAATTCCTTAGGCGTGTACCTAATTCCATACGTCCTACCTAGCAGATAAGGAAGAAACCGACCCTACTAGATATGCACAGTTGGCTGACTCCTACAGTCTCATTCATAGAGTACCATCCGACACACCTTCTAGTAAGACGTCTTGGCTTACTCCAGCCAAAGTGAGTACCAGTAATGAAAACTCTGCGTTGTATTGTCATTATTGCAGAACCTATAGACATACAATAGAAGAGTGTACCAGTCCTCACTGTAAAGTCAGCAGTAAGACAAAGCCCAAATCACCTCCTCCTAAAATTCCAACCCGTTCTCGCAAATTCATATAGTCAATATTGACATATTAACTACGTGCATAGGTGATATACTAAACATAATAGATACCCTTAAAAAGCTTCATAGAAAACACCGACCTTACCAAACCTTGTTAGTGTCTTAAGATAAGCATCTTATTGCTTCGTAATTACAATTATTACTTAACCTATACCTATAATAGGTTAAGTAACAATTGTAATTACGAAGCTATAAGATGCTTATCTTAAGATACTAACAAGGTTAGGTAAGGTCGGTGTTTTCTATGAAGCTTTTTAAGGGTATCTATTATGTTTAGTATGTCACCTATGCACTTATTTAATAAGTCAATATTGACTTTACGAATTTGCGCGAACGGGTTGCAAATTCATAGAAGTCCTAAGTCTTTGGTGAATATTTTTGTTTCATCCACTGATCTTTCTCTCTTCAACAGACACCTTGTTGCGAATCTGTGTTTCATTCTAACATTCATCATGATAAATATGTATGTCCATTATTTCTTTTTCCCGTTAAGTAAATATAACATGATATCCAGTTGTGTTCCAGTATAATTATGTTTGATGTAATTGTAGCATGCTGTAGTGTGCCTGTATTGAATATTTTGTTAGGCTATTTGCAGGTTTATTCCTGTGGGGGGAGTCGGTGGCGTCTCATTGGGGGGATGACCATATTTGGGATGTTCCAGTGTGCGGGCCGTGTATCAAGCTAGCGTCAATGTTTCACCTTTGGAATTATTCCTGTTTATTGATTGTACTTAATTTCTTTTTACACCTTAGCAGTGTTATACACATATAAGTTTACTTATAATTATGTTCTAAATTTGTTAGCTTTGTTCTTAATTTGTTAGCTTAATTTCTCGTTGTTAGCTGAGTATCATGAGGTTTCATGTGGGTTTTAGTTTGGTCTTTTTTGGTAGACACAATGCCGCGAATGCTGGAGGAACGCTAGTCCCGTTGGTAGAGCTGGCGGGTGGAGACATGTGTTGAGCTAAGTCTGTGGTATTTGTTTATTGTTTAGTAACATAGCTAATTTCCTGGTTAGACCATTATGTGCAAACCCATCTATTCATTTATGTTGTAAAGAAATGACCGGTGCTTATATAAGGATATTGTAATATTAATTACTGGTGTATTAATATTTCTGGCTACCTGCATTTTCCATTTATGTTATTTGTATGTTCCTTGTTACTCTTACTTTAAGTATATTGCTTTGTTACGTAAGCAGTTTGTTTTTACCCCTTGACACTTATTGAGGCAAGGCCGTATTATTACATATGTTTAACAACAGCAACAGAGGAACCATACCCAGAGGTCTAGGGTCGTAACACACCTGTACTCCGGAACTCTCTGCCAGCGGTGGAGATTCGGAGGGAAGGTTGAAAGTGAATATATTGAGGAACACAGTTGCTTTACAATCTATTCTTCTGAAGTCAACTGAACCCAACGTCACCTACACCCGAGAGACTGTCCTCATTACGGATCGCACTGCAACTGCCCCTTATCCACTTGCCAGAGTCCGCCTGGTTTGTCCGTTAATATACGGTGAAGTCCAAATCACCATCCGGGAAAAGCCTTTTCCCATGTCAGTTCAACTCCTCTTGGGCAACGACTTGGCAGAAGACCAATAACCTACAAATCTAATCATCAAAGAAAACCCCCAGGTATGTGACTCATCAATGGAAAATCCTATCTCGCAGTTTGTTAAAGAAGAGATACAAGCAACATATGATTCTGATGAAGTCTCCCTGTTACGGACCCGAGCCCAGCGTCCGAGCACGGAGGAGTGACGACCACGCCATCTGTGGGTCAGCTCCCGAAACCCCCTCCAAATGGACGGCGCCATCAAGCAAGGACAGAAAATACCAGCCACAAGGGCTAGTTTCCCGTCCTGATCAGCTCATAACACAGCCGCTGCTGACCTCTGGTGAGGTGGCGCTCAGACAGCAACGCCATCTATGGAGTGGATAGGTGGGCGTTTGGGTCTGAGCCGGTAAGTGACGTGCCCTAGAGTGTCCCTAGTACTGATGACGTGTCTGATTACAGAGTCGACCTGGGACTGCTGTAATGGAAGTTGGATCAGTCTACCCAAGGCAGCCGTCTTGTCTCCAAGTATTTGCTGCAGCAGCTGTGAGTCACCCCCCGGATGAACACTGAGGTGTTAGCCTGCCTGTGACGTGGCAGCTGAGGGATTGTCGTACCCGGGACTGACTGGTGGAGACGCTTAACCACTGGGGTGTTGCGGTGAGGAGAGTGACCTGTGGGATCACACGAGGCTCCTGACTAGGGCTCGCTACCCTAGTATCAGTCGTGGAGTGGCCTAACCAGCGTTGCTGATTGGAACCTGCCAGCTACAGGCTGGATTTGTGGTTGAAGGCCTCCACGACGGTGCCCCCAGTGGAACTGTGATTTGGCTGGCCTGTGGCCAGGGTAGACTCAAGAGAATCGAAGGATTCATCGTAAGGCCACAAGAGGACTAAGAGCTTAGCCTTGTTGAGCACCGTGAACGTCCATAGTCTTCAGAGGAAGACTACGTTGTGTATAATAGTGTTTAACCCCCCCCCCCCCTTGTGTAACCTTTTATATATTATTTATGGTGACGGTAATAATTATATTATTAAGTTTTTGCCTTTATTTCCCTTCCCCTTTAATTTACTTGCGTTACGAATCACATCCCTTGAAAGCCACTACTAGCTTGGGGCCGGATACCCTACCTCTAACAACATCAGAGAAAGAACCTGGTTGCGACCCGAGAGGGCCGTAACACTCCCATCCTGTCCTGGTGACGACACGTGCACAATCCGTACTCCCGCAACCAGCTGCTCTATCTGCTTCAGCTGTACCTCAAGATTCACGGAGCCTCCCACCGAGTCTCACCATGCTGGAGTTCCGTAAGTTGCAGAGAGAGGATTTCTCGCTAACATCTTTATTCTTACAGGCTGAGACACAACCTAACTCTATCCCTGGGTTCTTTGTGGTGAATAAAGTGCTCTACCGCTATTATATACCCGGCAAAGTGAAGGACGACAACAATCGGGCTAATGTCAAACAACTAGCAGTTCCCACCAGCCTACGGTCAGATATCTTGCATCTGGTCCATAGATCTCTCTCACACTGCAGTTTCTACAAGACCTACAAGACCCTGAAACAAGATTACTACTGGCCAGGAATGATTCGTGATATGAAAAACTTAGTGAAAAATTGCAAAAAGTCTCAGATGACAGGTAAGCCGAATGCTCCTCTATTCAAGGTACCACTAATGCAGGTATCAGAGTCTTCTGAGCCGTTCAGCCATTCCATCAACAACCATGACGAGCTTCTGTCTCAGACAAGCTCAGGTAACGTACATATAAGTAATATCCCGTGTTCTACCGCCAGGTTTTCCACAGCTGTTTCCGTCCAGGAACTGTGAAGCACCTCAGGAAGCAGTGCGGACATGCCCAGGAAAGTCAGAGCAAATGTGATCATATCTTCTCTAACGACCTGTGTAAGACAATCAATGTCTCTAAGGTATTGTCTGGTCCTTCTTGTTGTACTTTGCCTGACTGCAATGGTTCTAAATTCTCGATCTGTTCCACCACCAGGAAAGATCCTGCTCTATACGAACCTAATCCAAATAAACGTGCTCCTCCAGACAACTTTACCAGCCCTCAGCTAAAATATTGTTAGAAAAATTTACCTTTTATTGCATTTGAAAGGCGTAAATCCTTGTTTTGTACTAACTCCATTCTCGCCCTGCCAGGTATTAGAGAACCTTCAGTCTTCCACCCTGGCGATAGGAACACCATCATACCACAGCTAGATGGGATCATGCACTCCAGCTACAATCATCATTGAGGAGCCACATAACATCCTGCCAGGCGTGCAGCACAACGAACTATCAAATCTATTAGATTACAACTTTATCTCCCCGGACTTCAACATTCTTCGGTGAATGCAGACGCCCCAGTTCAACAACAATCTAGTACTTCGCTGGGTCCTGCAGCACAACCTCAACATCCTCTAGGACCTCCATATTCGTCGGTCCCTACATTAGGATCAGTTCTCGAAACTACGCTGACTCCTGTAGCACCATGTGAACATCTTGTATCACAACCTCATTCGGTTCCTACTGCTGACCCAGTTCTCCAATCAGCACTTGCTACGCTGGGCCTTGCATCTGATCAACCATCTCACAATCTCCTCGGATCACCACTCTCGCTGATCCATTCAGTAGGCTCGTCTGTACAACAAACTTGTACTTCACTGAGTCCTGGAGTGCTACCTCAACATCTTCCACAAGCACCATTCTCTTCAGTTCCTGCAGCATACACAGTTCACCAACCAGCACCTACATTTGCTTCGCTGGGCCATGTATTTGCAGAATATCAACATTTTCTTTATCTAGGGCTCCGACAACGTCGTCGCCAACGCGCTCTCCAGAGTCCACTAGGTGGACTCTTCCACTTCAACTCAACAGGTCAGTTGTCGTTTGCCGTTGCTGAGTGGTGGTTTGCTGTGGGAGGTGTGGAGCGCCCGCTAGTCGGGGCTCTGCCCCGACTAGCTGGCGCTCCGACTATGGATCTTTTATCAAGGTCAAACCCGCACGTGTTTCCGGTGTGGTGCTAAGGGCCACGTAGCGGCCGGTTGCGACGCTCCTCGTGCTGAGGCTCCTTCAGTTTTCCTGGAGGATGACTTTCTCCGCTTGTCTGTGCGTGGGGATTCCCCGACGGATCCTGGTTCTGTGCAGGTGCCTGGTGTGGTTCCTGCGGCGGTTCCAGCTGTCATTCCGTCTGGACCTGATCTGTCTGCCTCACCAGTGAGCTCAGGGGACCTATAGGCGCCTGCTTTGGACCTTCGCCGTTCGGTGGATGTGACGGTGCATCCTCATCCAGTTGCTTCCGTGGTGGCCTTGGATGGTGCTGTACGAGTGGCGGCTGCATCTCCTGCAGAAGAACATGTGCTTGTCGGGGCGGTGGTGAGTATGACTCCGCCCATGCCCTACCCAGCCGCTTTGGCTGGACGGTACAGCGACGGTCTCGCTTCATGCAGGTCGGCGTTCAATCCCCGACCGTCCAAGTGGTTGGGCACCATTCCTTCCCCCCTTTCCATCCCAAATCCTTATCCTGACCCCTTCCAAGTGCTATATAGTCGTAATGACTTGGCGCTTTCCCCCTGATAGTTCCCTTTCCGCCCATGCCCTCTGCATCGTCGCCTCTGGTAGTTTCCTCGTTGACGCGTGCCTCTTCTCCTCTGCCGGTTCTGTCGCCCCCGCTGGATACCTCACGTGTGCTGGAGTCTAACCTTCCGCCTGCTGTGTCTCTTCCTTCTCCGAATCCGGTCTCCTTGGATGGTAGTGGCTTTTTGCCCTGCGTCGTTGAGGCTGCTGTATTGCGTGGTCGTGCTGCCCCGGCTTTGGGGCAGCCTGCCGATGGTTCTTTTGGGGCACCGCTTGTAGGGGGTGACAGTTCCGACGATCAACGGCCTATTTCTATGCGCCGTCGTTCGGCTCGGGATGCGTCACCTCACCGGACATGGGCAGAAGAGCGTGATGCCATGGATGATGATGCTGTAGGCGGCGATGTGCTGCCTTCTGTGTTGGACACTGTGCCCCCTGCTGGTGGCTCTCCTCAGTGGGCGGTTGCCCCATGTGACCGCGACCTCGTCGTGGTGTTGTCGAAGGATGTGCGACAGGGGTACTCTGCTCCTGTTCCGGTTGGCAGAGGCCCTGAGGGGCCTGCGGTGCCACCCTCCGCTGGGCTCGGTGCGATGACCGGCATAGAACTGTAATGGTATATGCACACCATAGCCCCTTTCCCCCTTCCCCCTTTCTCTTCTCCTTCCCTTCTCTCGCTTGCCTACTCTCCCTTGGGTCATTTCTGTCTTTTGTCACGGGGTCATAAACAGCTTGAAGCCACTTCTCCCCCTCTCTCCTGTCCTTCGGGCCAGTGACGAATTTGGGTATATTACCCCCAGGGCTAATAAACTTGTGATCTCAAGTTACACGTGGGTGCCCAGCCAGGAAAGTCGTTGGTGTCTTCCCAGTTTTTGGAGTTTTCTGTCAAGAGGAATTGACCCTTATGGTCAAGCCTGATCCGGATTGGTTAAAGACATGTAGGCCTGGGGAGGCGGGGCCTCACAGGGTAGTGCCTGCCCATGCCATTGACCCGGTTTCTAGAGCACCTAATCATGGTAAAATCCATTGGCCATAGGCTTGGGATAGGCGGAGTTAATGTGGGCCTAGGAACTAGGGGGTGGAGCCTGTCCCACTGGTGAGCGTTTTTAAAAAAGAAGTGTTAGTGTGTCTGGGGACCTCGGCTGAGGTACATACAGGTCAACTGACCTGTGGGCAGCCAATCAACATCCTTTGGCAAGCTGCAGTATTTAAGGTATAGTGCACTTGAGTTGTAACACTGGTATTACAGGCCGTGCCTCATAGGAGATTTTAATTTTTTATTAGAGTAGGCTATGTTTCAATTTTGATTTAAATATACTGGTTCCGATAAATAAATAAATATTAACGTAATTTTTGTTTAGTTATCTGTTCCCTTTGATTAATGACTGCGTTATTCATTCATGTGATTCTCATTTGCTGTGCTAGAAATTCCCCTGTGTTCTCCATCTTATGAATAGTAAAGTCGCTCTAGAATCTCCCGTTCAGTTCCGTAAGACTACAGGTTTAATCCATTAAGAGTCATTTACTTTGAGTTCCCTGATTATTGAGTCCCTTCCTTCCTAGGGTCTCAATAATTTTAGACACATTCATTTATGTTTGGAAGGTGGTGGCAGTGTTTAATGTTTTTATTTTATAATTAGTAATAAATTAATAACCCCTATCCTTGTTATGCCCTCCTCATTTAATATTCAGTTTATATTCGTGGCTGTCCAGTGAGGGGTCATAATGGACTGTAACAGAGTTAAGCTGGGGTATTGAGCGAAGAGAGAGCCGTTCACAGAGTACAGAGAAGGGTTACCATTGAAAGGTTCAGGGTGATAACAAAAGGGACATTGAGGGTTTATTACAGAACGAAGTGTGCACCCTCGTGTGGGGCCCGATGGGCGGCCTCCGCCCGCTGTTCCGGTATCTCCTGCTTCCTCGGCGGCGATGTCCCGGGCTTCCGTGTTGGGTCGGTGGCGCCCGCTTCCGCCGGATGTGGTAATCCCCGAACATATGGAGTACCCGCGAGTTCGTGAGGGCCGTGCCCCTACGGAACTGGAGTATTTGGTATGGGAGGCTTATAAGCGGCGGTATCCGCTGTATACATACCCTGAGAAATATCCTCCTGTTTGACTTTTGTGTGTTCTGTGTGATTGGCTTTGTGGTTGGGTGTGGGTCTATACTTGCAGCTTTGTGTGTCTTATGTGTGGCTGGTTGTGCTATTGTGCTGCTGTAGTGGTGTGTTTCGTGTGGTGATCGTTTATTTTATGTACTTGTATCCTTACGGCCTTTTGGTCGTTTGCATGTATTTGGGCTTTGTTTTCTGTATTTTCAGTTCCCTGTGTGGTTCTGTTTTTTGTTATTAATGCCTTGTGTTTCTTGCCTTGGGTATGTGTTTGCTTTTAGCTTTGTCTATAGTTTCTATTATGTACTTGTGTCCGTACGGCCTTTTGGTCGTTGGCATGGTTTTTGTGCATTTTGTTTTTCTGTCTTTTCAGTTCCCTGTGTGGTTCTTTTTTTGGTATTATTGCCTTGTGTTTCTTGCCTTAAGTGTGTGTGTGTAATTATTTTTTTGTCCTTGAAATTGCTTTATTCTTTGTACGTAATTTATGCTCTTTATGTTCTTATGTGTAGTTTTTGGATTTCCTGGTCATTTGTTGTAACTTTTGAGATTTTTTTCTTGTACATTTTTGTTATTGTACTTATGTCATTTATTTGTTGTGTATTGTATGCATTTTATGTCCCATGCTGTTTGTGGGTTTCTTTGCTTGTGTCCTATGTGCTTTCCTGTGACCTCTTGTTTGTATTATAATGTCTGTTTTTCTGGTGTTTGCTTTATTTCATGTATTAGCACGATTGTTTGTATCTATCTGTTATTTCGTACTTGTTCCCTGTTTTTGTAGTTAGTTTTTTTATCTATGAATAAAACAAAAAAACTTCAACTCAACATTCTACTGCAGTCGAACAAGCAATAGGACCAGGCTTTGGGTAGAGGGGGAGTTGTCACAAGGTTCTCCCTAGAGAAGAAGATTGAGCCTGTTCCATCATCACTTGTTCTACCACCACGTCTGCATATTCAAGAATTTATAGCAAGAGCAAGAACTAGTGCTCAGACGTCTACTCCACCCTACTCTCCAATACCCGTGACCCCCAACACACCTGGGGCCGGATTCAGGAAGGTACTTACGAAGGTTTTTCCTCTTAGCTAAGAGCGTTTTTCGTCTTAGCGCCTTCGTGGCGGCTACGTCCGTATTCAATTAACTACCCTAAGTGGAAAAATCTTCGTAAGTTCATTCCGGGATTTAAGTGTGGTTTCGACCACTCGTAGCTTTACGTAAACTGGATATAAGTCATTTTTTCTCTACTACATAACACTGGGATCGATTTATGATAGTGGAACATGACCAAAATATTATAGCTGGTGAATCTAGTGAAGAGAAGTCCTTCGTGTTAGTTATATATGCATTCTCTGCTTGAAACTTGAAGTAAATATGTGTTTGATGATAGTAGAATTAGTTTTATAATAGCAAGATATTATACCAGTAGTTATTAAGTAAATAAACACTGGTGAACATGAAATATGAGAGAAGGTGATGAGCCCTGCCTGATGGGATCATTTACTATCACCAAATGCCCCTGTTCACCTAGTAGTAAGGGTGTACCTTAGCTATACATACCCATTTCTAATTTATTTAGTTTGGCTTTATTTTGAAATTAAATCTGGGTGAGACATAAAATAAAAATATGCTGCACAAATGATGTTAGGTAAGGAGAAGGGTAAAAATGTCAAAAACTTTATTCATTGAATACTTAAAGCTATAATTATGACTATATAGACTACTAAAAAAGAGAGGGAAGTAGGGGTCCAAGACCTCTTCCTGTTATACAATTTGGGTGTGGAACAAGTAATTATCAAAAGAAGGCACCATGCCGGGAAGGCTATGTAGCAGTAAGGCAGTGAGGTGAGGCAGCTACTTATTTGAGAAATGCTTATTTTATTTACCTTATAAGCTGAGGCAACTTATTTTATTTGAGGAATACTCAGCTGATTCCTCTACATTTAGCATGGAACAAATTTGTGTCCAAGACCTCTTCCTGTTACTCAATTTGGCTGTGTGTAACCAAACTAGAAGTGCTCTACAAATCAAGGGACCCAGAATGTGGAATGACCTCCCGAATCATGTCAAAGGCTGTACCTCTCTCAACCAGTTTAAGAGTTAAACCAAGTACTGCCTAATTAACTCCATGTAACCTAACTTACCTCCTAAATGTCAACCCATGTCTTGCTATTTTTTAAACAACGCTGTTCACCAACATGTGCAATTGGTGATTTATGCTATGTTAACCCCCTTTTTGTATTTTTTATTCCTTCTTTCAACACAATTTATACCTAATCTTGATTGCTATTAAGTTTTAGTCTGTGTTTTTTTCCCCCCCACACCTTGCCCGAAATGCTATGAGTATTAGTGGCTTTAGGTATTGTATGTACTAGCTCTGCCTATAAATCCAACATTATGTTTGTAAATCAACTGTATGTACTTTTCCTGAACAAAATGTATTTATTATTTATTTTTTAATCAGTAAGTATTAAAAGAAGGTACCAAGCTGGGAAGGCTATGTAGCACCATTGTGTGTAACAATAAACCAAATTTTTTTTAACAAATAATGCACCTGTATGGGATAACAAATCCTGTCAGCTGTAAAAATATTGATGCAGTTATTTAAATGAAAAATATAATGAAAGAAATATTACTGGTTTATTTTTATCCTATCTTTTTGTACTGTACAGTATATCCAAGGAAGTGAAAAATTAAGACATAATGCACAATTTAATGAATGATTAGCATGGATTAGCAGTTCAAAAGAAATATGACTTGTATTACATATCAACATGAGATCTTAATGATCCATGGTCAACATGATTTAATAAGGATAATACAGTACTGTATTTGTAATAATACAAACTATAATTTAAAATCTTTATTACTGATTTTTTTTATTAAGAAGATTAGGTATACACAGCAATGTGCTGCTACCCTATTCTATATGGAATATTACACAGTGTAGATAAAAAACTAGCTATAAGTTTATCTAATACTCCCATCTCACAGGATGGTTAGACATACTGTACATGGAATCAATTTAGAAAATACCAGCCTTAATACAAAAAACAAATCAACTCTGACTAAACAACTCTAAGCAATTTTCACAAGAGGTAAGCACTGAATCATGGAAACATTATATTATAATTACTCTTACCAGTTTCTACAAAACTCCTCTCAAACAATGTATTTTTAAACATGTTTAGGTATACACAGCAATGTGCTGCTTCCCTATTCTGTATAAAGGACCACACAGTGTAGATCAAAAACCAGCTACAAGCTCATCCAACATCCTCACCTCACAGGATGGCCAGTCATACATGGAATTAGGAGAGAACAAAATACTTAATGCTGATCTATTAGCCTCCACTGGCAAAATCTGGGTGCAGCACAAGAATATCTTCCAATATTCCTGAGTGTATGAAGTAATTACAGAGCTCAAAGTACCTCATACCATTTGGTATGAAGTCACTGATAACAGGACAATCACAGATATAGTGTTGGAGAGTATGTTCTCTCAAGTAGGACTGAAAACAGATGTTTTTTTTTTCCACCAAGAGGGCTATAAACCCATGGAACCGCCTACCCGCTGAAGCCGTAAATGCCAAATTCCAGCTAAAAAATAACATTAATTCAATTGGCGGGCCCTTTAACAAGCCGCCGGCTTTCTGTCCTCTTCGAGGTCACTAGATAGTTAGTGGCCATTGGGTAAATTCAGTAAATATATACAATAATTGTCAGCGCATCTTCCGAGCAACAAGGACAGCTACACAGTATCTCTTAGAATTACGTAGGTAAACAACAAATGTAACATATTTGTTTACTACAATGTCGGTGCTGGCTGTAGAAGTTGAAAAAACATTGTTTTACTTCGAAATATACTAATTTTATAAGAAAATTCGACGTAAATAGGAGGCAGTAGAGCTCCTATAAGCCAGCGCTAGATCTTCAATATGAAGAATGTTGCTGCTCTCTGATTGGCCAAACGAAACACAATAGTGACCTCTATCGGCACGCAGGTGAACCAACAATTTTCTTCCTAAGTATACCTTATTGAATCGCACCTAAGCATCTTCTTAGGGCGCACTTAGGAACCTTCGTAGCAAACCCACTTACGAAGAAATACACAGAGCTTCCTGAATCTAGGTCCTGGTTGTGGCCAGCTCACACCACTGACCGGGAACAAGCACTCTGCTAGTTTGTCTGAGCCGGCTCCCAGTTATCGTCACACCAGCGCCACCTACATTGGTCCAGTCCCATATAAATAGACGCCGACCACCACCACCACCAGCAGAATACTCCTCAGAGCTCAAATTGCTAGACTTGCTCCCACACTTTCCTGAGTGCTGGTAGATTTACGCAGCCAGTACTCAGTATTTTCAGCACCATTTATTTTAAGTACTTTAATGTAAGGTTAACTTGCCTGATTGAGTGTTTTCTATTTGTATTTTTGATTGTTGGCTTATTTTCATTAATTTTGCCAGTTTGTTAAGATGAATTTTTTCGTAATTAAAGTAATTAAATTTTTCCAGTTTCCTGTATTTTATCCTACATTTACCACACCGTGACGAAGTCACCATAGCAGTTTTATTTTAATTTGTTTCCTTTTTTTCGTTTTTATGTTCGTGGCATTCCATCTGCCCTAATCCACTGCACTTAGTCATTTTACCGTATCACTGTGTAAAGATTTTCTTAAGTATTTCTTCACAGTGCCTTCCATGCACTCGTAAAATCCTCCTTGCCACGGTGCTGTAGGAGTTATAAATTTTCATTGGCCGTGAGTGGGGGTCTTAGTGGGCGGCTGCCGGAGTGTGATGCTCCTTGGGGCAGTCCTCTGTCCTTTTCTAGCCTTGTGCTCCTGCTGCCATCCTCTCCAATTCTGCTGGGCACCTTTTCCTTTTCCTTCTGTTTCGTTTTTCTTCCCCCTCTTCTCCTATCTGCTTGTCGTTTCCTGCCGACCGTTTGCTTGTTTTGGATCTTTCTTTGGACTTCTTCTATTTTGACGCCCGGGTGCTTGAGGAGGCATACTCTTGCACCCGTAGAACTGTTGTACCCGACGTCTCGAGCGAGGGAAACCTTTTATTGTCAATCCCCGCTTTCGTCGCTGAACCCGATCTCGACGGACTGACGGTTCTTAAGGTGGCGTTTGTGGGGCGTATACTCACGACGCACCCCTAGGAGGCCCTGGCATGATCGGCGATAGCTTCCTGTTGGGTGTCCTGCCTCTAATTGTGGCTCCATGGTGGGTATGGGGGCACATTCGTTGATGAATTTCTTTCTCTTCGTCTCTATGTCGATAAATGTTTCCGTTGAACCCTCTCAGGCTCGTGGGGTGGGCGACCAAGGCCCCGAGTCGGCCTGTATTGGAAGACCAGGCTCTGTAGCTCCTGCTGCGTTGGGCCCCGATCTTGCTCCTCCTTTGACCGTCCTGACTTCTTCCCCCAGCTACCCTCCCTCCTTTGTGGTTGGGTCGAGCCTCCAGCCCCCAGTGGTGACCACTTCGTCCCCTGGTGCGGCTAAGTCTCTCGTTGTGACTACTTCGTCTTTTAACCCCTCTCTCTCTGGGGGTTCTCAACGCCTTTCGCGCCCCGGCCGCACTCGCTCGATTCCTTCCCGTACTGCTGTGTATCAGGCCTTGTTTGGTCCCGCTTCATGGGCCAAATACTTTGATCTCCTCCCTCTTGATTCTGCGCCTCCTGACGATTTCTCCCTCCATCGGCATCTTGTTGATTCCGTGGATGCGTCTGTTACCTTCAACCCCACTCGTCTCGGTACACGTGTCATTGCTGCTCCTTCTCAGGATGCAGCTTCCCGTTTGGCAGCCTTTTCTGGTCTTGGCGAGATCCCTGTTCGGGTCTCCAAGAACGTTCAGATGAATGCCAGTGTTGGCACTATTCTCCTCCGGCCCCATGTTGCAACCGGTGTTCGGAATCTGCAGGATTGCCACGATGATATTCGGCATATCCTTGATGCCCAAGGTCATTCTGTCCTCCAGGTTGACTCGTTTACTCGTCCCCCTCGTGGTCGTCGCCGTCAACCCCTCCGGGTTGTGAAGATTACCTTTGATGATAGGACCCTTCCACCCTCTGTCATTCTTGCTGGTGCCAGGTGCTCTGTCCAGGAGTACATTCCTTCTCCTCGGCTGTGTAACAAGTGCTGGAGGTTTGGGCATGGTGCCCTCCGCTGCTCTGGGACTGTCTCTCTCTGTCCTTTGTGTGGGAGTGAAGGTCACTCTAAGTCGGAGTGCACTTCTCCCCAGGCTCGTTGCCTCAACTGCGGTGAGGCCCATCCTACCTTCTCCCGTGCCTGTATCCATTACAAGCTTGAGGCGGCCGTCCTCAACTTGAAGCACTGGGAGCGTTTATCTTTTCCTGAGGCGAGGCGCCAGGTTCGCCGGCTCCCGCCTTATGCTAACGTCTCTTATGCTCGCGTGTTGCGCTCTTCCTCTCCTCGTCCTTCCCTCCTTCCTCAGACTCACAACCGTTTCCGGGCCTTGGACCCTGATACGCCCACTGCCCCCTCCTCTGTTCCTTTGAGTTCTGTCCCGAAGGGTCCCCCTCCTGGTCCTCTGTCTGGGGTTCCCCTTCTTTCTACCCGGTCTGTCGTGTCTCCTGTGTCTTCTTCCTCGTCTCCCTCCGATCCTCCTTCCCATCCTCTTCCTCCATCTACTGGCTCTCCCCGCCGCCTGTCGGTGCAGGCGGATGTCCATCGCTCTCCTAACGGCCGTCGTGTGTGCTCTCGTTCAGCTTCTTCTGTTGAGACACTGGAATCCGTTGCCCGGTACGTAGTTGCTGGGACACCTGTCTCTTTAAGTCAGAAGCGTAAGCCTGGCTCCTCTCCTTCCTCCTCCTTAGCAGGTAAGAAGGCTTCGTTTTCTTCCTTGGCCCCTACTTCTGGCTCTGTTGCTCATTCCCCTCCCATTTCTGTGCTTGCACCCCCTGTTCCTGCTATGAAGGTTTCTTTGGCCCCTGCTTCCCTTTTGGTTGCTGCTCTTGCTGAGGTGCGCTCCCTCTTTCTACTCCCCCTCTTCCGGCTGCTGTCCTTGACTGCTCCTCTTCGTTGTCTCCTCCTCTTCCTCCTCCTCCGGACCCCGCCCGCCCACTTCTGATCTGTTCTCCCGTTTCCTTCCCTCCGTCTTTGCTCAGTTTACCCATGCCCCCTAACCCTGACTTTGCTGACCCTGATCCCGACCCTGATATTCTTTAACGTGCTGTGTTGCTCTTTCGCCTTTGTTTCTTCCATGTTCTCTGTTGTCCTTTCCCTTCTCGTCGATGTCTATTCTTCAATGGAACGCTCGAGGTTATTACGCCAATTTCCTCGAACTCCAACTTCTGATTTTCCGGTTTTCGCCCCTTTGTGTCTGTCTCCAGGAGCCGATGCTTGGTGCTCGTCCTGGTCGTTTTCGTGGCTATTCCTTTCTCTCCTCCCCCCCCCCCCCCAAGCCCTTGCTGGGGCTCCTAATTCTTCTGCTCTCTTGATCCGCGCTGAACTTCCCTTTGTACCTTTACTTTTTCCTTTGTCTCTCCATTGTTCTGCTGCTCGTATCTTTGTGGGGAAATGGTACACAGTTTGTTCCATTATCTCCCCCCGAGTGTCCCGCTTTCTCTTCCTGACTTGAAACACCTCTCGGACTCCTTGCCGGAGCCTGTGCTCCTGCTGGGTGACTTCAATTGTCGTCATTCTCTTTGGGGTGATGTTCTGATGAATACCCGGGGTCGCCTTCTTGAGCCGTTTCTCCTCTCTTCTTCCCTGTCTCTTCTGAATTCTGGCGAGCCCACTCATTTGGACTCTCGGACTCGCACCATTTCCTGTCTTGATCTTTCTCTCTGCTCTTCTTCTCTTTACTTAGATTTCACGTGGCAGGTTCCTGATGACCTCCATGGCAGTGATCATTTCCCTATCCTTGTTTCCTTTTTCTCGTTTCCCCCTTCCCTTTCTTTTCCTAGGTGGCAGTTTGCTAAAGCGGACTGGAACCTATTTACCCTCAGTGCTGCTCTCTCTGACCTCTCCCTTCTGCCTCTCCCTCGCGCTCTCGTCCTTTTTCATGACACTGTCTTCACCGCTGCCCTCCGCTCTATTCCTCGCTCTTCCTCTCGGGGTCCGCGGAAGTGCGTTCCCTGGTGAAATGCGGATTGTGCCCGGGCTGTCCGCTGTAAGCATGCAGCCTGGAAGAGGCACCGCCGTAGGCAGACGGCCGATTCTTTTCTTTTTTTTCGGAAAGCGAGTGCGGTGGCCTGTAGGGCCATCCGTACAGCTAAACGTGAATGTTGGGCATCTTATGACTCAACAATTACGTCCGAACTCCTCTGCCCCAGATCTGGAAGCGTATCCGCAAGGTAGCGGGTAAGTTCGTTCCCGATGTTTCACCGGTCCTTCACCTCCATGATACTCTTGTGGCGGACCCGTTGCAGGTCGCTTCCGAACTGGGTTCCCACTTTTCTTCTGATAGCTCTGGTCTTCATCTTTGCAATCTTTCCTTCTTCGTAAACGTGTCCTTGAGTCACGTCCTTTAGATTTCTGCACCCGTCTTCGGCTTCCCTATAATGATCCCTTCACTCTCTCTGAATTTCGTTCTGCCCTGGCCCTCTGCGGTTCTACGGCGGCGAGCTCCGATGGTATTCATTATGAGATGCTTCGCCATCTCCCTCCGTGCACGTCTCAGTATTTACTGAGTCTGTATAATCGGATCTGGGAGTCGTCGTCAGTCCCTGAGGACTGGCTCGATGCCGTTGTCCTCCCTGTTTGCAAACCGGGGTCTCTGGGTACTTCCCCTAAGGACTTTCGCCCTATTGCCCTCACAAGTTGTCTGCAAACTCTTTGAACGTATGGTTAACGTTCGTCTGATGTGGTGCCTGGAACACCATCACCTCCTCTCCCCTTCTCAATATGGTTTCCGCAAGTGCCGCAGCACGACAGATGTCCTGGTGAACTTGGAGGTCTATATTCGTACTGCTTTTGCTGCGAGGACCTCCGTTGTTGCCGTCCTTTTTGACCTGAAAAAGGCTTACGACACCACTTGGCGATATCATATTCTATCTCAACTTCATTCTTTTGGCCTTCGTGGTCATCTCCCTCTCTTTCTCCGCAGCTTCCTCTCTCGTCGTTCCTTTCGGTTGCGCCTTGGTACCGCTCTCTCTGCCTCTTTTCAGCAATACGAAGGTGTGCCCCAGGGTAGTGTTCTGAGCACTACTCTTTTTCTGGTTGCCCTCAATGGTCTTTTTTCCTCTCTTCCTTCAGGTGTCTTCTCCGCTCTCTATGTCAATGATCTTACCCTTTGCTGTCAGGGTGATGATTCGCCTCTCCATCAGCGCCGGCTTCAACTTGCAATTGATGCTGTGTCGTCTTGGGCCACCGATCATGGGGTTCAAGTTCTCTACTTCTAAGACTTGTGCCATGACTTTTACGCGGAAACGGGTCGTTCTTCGTCCCTCTTTGTCACTTTATGGTCATCCCCTTGAGTACACAGATTCCAGCGAACCTTTTGGGGTTATTCCTTGACACTCGTTTGTCTTGGTCTCCCCCATATCTCTTACCTCCGTGTTGAGTGCTCTAAGGCCCTTACCCTCCTTCGGGTCTTGTCTCATACTTCTTGGGGGGCAGATAGGCGCACTCTCCTTGCTTTACATTCCTCTCTCGTCCTGTCTAAGATCGATTATGGTTGCCCTGCTTACTCGTCTGCTTCTCCTTCTACTCTTCGCCGTCTTGATGCTTTGCACCATACTGGGTTGCGCCTCAGTTCTGGTGCCTTTCGTTCGACTCCCGTCCTTAGCTTGTATGTTGACACTGGCTTCCTGTCTCTCTAAGACAGCCGTGATCGCAACTGTCTTCGCTATCTTGCGCGGTCCTTACAACATCCTTCCTCTCGCCTCTGTCGTGCTTTAACTTTTACCCCTCCTGCGGTTCCTGTTCCTCTTCACCACCTCCCTCTTTCTGTCCGGTTATCTCGCCTACAGGATTCTCTTTCCGTTCATATTTCTAATGTTTCTCCTCGTGTTGTTCCTTCTTTGCCCCCATGGAGAGTCCCTCTTCCGCGGTTTTGTACTTCCTTGACCCGTATCACTAAAGCTTTTACCCCTCCTACGGTTCTAAAACGCCTTTTCCTTGAGCACTTTTCTTCTCACTCCCGCTCCATTTCTGTCTTCACCGATGGGTTTAAGTCTGCGGACGGTGTTGGCTACTCTGTTGTTTTTCCTGATCGCACTTATATGTGTTGCTTACCTCCGGAGACTAGCATCTTTACAACGGAGTTTTATGCTATTCTCTATGCTCTTCGTCTCCTGCTTTCTCGTTGTCAGTCTTCCTTTGTAGTTGTTGTTGACTCTCGTAGTGCCCTCATGGCTCTCGGGTCCTTTAATCCGGTTCATCCAGTAGTTGTCGAGATCCAGCATTGGCTGTTTCTTGTTCACAGTAAATTTAAGTCGGTTGAGTTTTGTTGGGTTCCCAGCCATATTGGTGTGTCTTTAAATGAGCGTGCGGATGCTGCCGCCAAGGAAGCTGTCCGCTCTTGTCCCGTCTCTCGTAAAGGTAATCCATATTCCGACTTTTACCCGGTTATCCATTCCTCGGTCCTTACCCGTTGGCAGGCTTCTTGGTCGTCTGTTACTGGTAACAAACTCCGTACTCTTAAATGTTGTGTTTCCTCGTGGCCGTCCTCCTATCACCGTAACCGGCGATGGGAAACAGCTCTGGCGAGGTTGTGTATTGGCCATACTCGCTTAACCCATGGTCACTTGATGGAGCGCCGCCCTGCTCGTTATTGTCCTAGTTGCATTGTCCCTCTTACGGTCGTGCATGTCCTTCTTGAATGTCCTGACTTCCAGGACGAGCGTATGTCTTGCTTTCCGACCGCCCCTCGCGGTCACCTGTCCCTCAATGGAATTCTTGGTGACTCGGATACTTTTGATATCGTTCGCCTTATGCGTTTTTGTTCTCGTATTGGCATCCTTGGTGATATTTAGCGCCCTCTGATTATTCTGCGCATTTGATGGTGCTACATAGCCTTCCCGGTTTGGTGCCTTCTTTTGATAATTACTTACTTCTTAGCTTCCCCTCTGAGGCAGCTTTGAAGGTAAGAAAATTTGATTACCGTATCCATAGAAGTTTTAGAATGAATATGGACTTTAAATGATGTCCAAAATGTATCTCAATTCTCTTCATCCAGTCCAGTAAATGTTGGCAAATCCAAAGAAGATAAACGTGCCTCTGCTTGTAATACACTGGGATGAGATACAGGAATCTTTGGAGTTACTGTGTAGTTTTCAACTAAACCAATTAGAAGATGAAATATGTCTTGGGTGTTATCTTCATACTGAGAAGTTTCTGTTATAGCTTGATCTATTTCATCAGGATCAATGTCACTATCCCTTAACACAATGATGTAAGACCCAATCATAGCCTTGACTTGTTCGAACATGAGACCAGCTACTCTCAGAGAAATTTCCAACTGATGGTAATCAACTAGAGTTGCCTTTGATAAGTTTTCTGACTTATTGAGCAATCTATATAAATGACCTTTAAGGCCTACCAGGGATCTCTTTAGTTTTTCAGGCGTAGACATGGTGACTTTATGTTCAAACTTTGTAGGGCTTGAATATTTGTTACTGAAGTAACTTGGATACTTGTGTATTTACTCGCCAGTATCGTGATAATCTATATATATAAAAATGGAAATGTTCGTTTGTTCAAAATCGATAATCTCCGAAAGTTTTTCACCGATTGCTTTGAAATTTTCACACAACGTTCCTTTCACATCCGAGCAGGTTTTAGTATACATACTATATAGATGTCACCTCTGTGACGGTATAAAACAACTTTTTCTGAAAAAGTGTGTTTTTCATGTGAAAGAAATCTTCGAAACCTCATTACCGATTGCTTTGAAATTTTGACCCAACGTTGTATTCAAATAGGCGCATCTTTTTATACATCTACTATATACATGCCTCACCTGTGGCAGGAAATAACCTGCTTTTTTTGAAAAATAGCACTATCTGTTGGACGTAAGAGCAACACACGCTGTAATCACCAAAAATTCTTCACCAATTGATTTGAAATTTTGACACAACGTTGTATTTGAATAGGCGCGTCTTTAAATATTCATACTATATAGATGCCACCCCTGTGACAGGTAAAAACATGCATTTTTGAAAACAGCACCATTTGTTGCACATAATGGCATCATGCACAATATATTAAATATGTCACGAATTCCATTCCAGTGTTTCCGATTGCATTGATAAATTTTATTTTCATAGATTTCGATTTATTTTATTTTTTAGTGAATTATTTTGTGTGACATTGTGTTGGAATTGAGCTGTGTTGTTTACCATACCGTTCATTTCGTAAGTATAGATGCCACACCTGTGACAGGTAAAACTATGCTTTTCTAGAAAAACAGTGCCATCTGTTGCATGTAAGAGCAACACACATGTTATACTTGGAAATGTTACAATTTATTTTCAATGTTTCTGATTGCATTGATAAACTGAATTTCATAGATTTTGATTTATTTTCATTTTGATTTAATTATTTTGTGTGAATTGCATTGGAATTGAGCAGTTTTTTTTACCAAACCGTTCATTTCGTGAGTATACTTCATTTTTATATTTTTTTCATATTTTCATTTAGTTTTTTAACTGTTTTATTTATATTTCAGTGATGGAAACATCAGATGGTATGATGTTCCAAATTTTCTGATGGGAACATCAGACCATTTGGGAAGGAACCGTATGAGGGAGTGGGGAATGGAGGGGATTACGAGGGGACTGAAGTGAGAGATGGTGTGGAGGACGAGGGGGACAAGAAAGTGGGTAAAGGTGGGGAAGGACGAGGGGATGGGGCAGTTTGGGATGGTGGGGACGAGGGGATGGGGGAATGGAGAATGGTGTGGAGGACAAAGGGGACAGGGAAGATGGGCACGGAGGGAAAGATGAGGGGATGGTGGAGTGAGGAATGGTGGGGAGGACGAGAGGACGGTGGAGTTGGGAATTGTTGGGAGGCCGAGAAGACGGGTGAGAAGGGAATGGTGGTGAGGACTGGGGGACAGGGGAAGGTTGCTGTGGTTCAGCAACGCACATGAGTTGCTGAGCCACAGCAACGCGTGGCCGGGTACTGCTATTCTATATAAATAAAAATGGAAATATTCGTTTGTTCATAATCGCTAATCTCCGCAATTTCTTCACCAATTGCTTTGAAATTTTCCCACAACGTTCCATTCGCATCCGAGCAGGTTTTTATAAACATGCTATATCGATGTCACATCTGTGATGGTAAAAAACATGTTTTTTTCTGAAAAACTGTTTTTTTCATGTGAGGGAAACCTCTTTACCGATTGCGTTGAAATTTTGACACAACGCTGCATTCGAATAGACGCATCTTTTTACATACCTACTATATACCTGCCTCACCTGTGACAAGAAAAAAACATGCTTATTTCGAAAAACAGCACCATCTGCTGGTCGTAAGAGCAACACATGCTGTAATCTCCGAAATTTCCTCACTGATTGCTTTGAAATTTTGACACAATGTTGCATTTGAATAGGCGCGTCTTTTCATATACCTACTATATAGATGCCACCCCTGTGACAGGTAAAAACATGCGTTTTTGAAAAACAGCGCCATCTGTTGCACATAAGATCAACACATGCTATGCTAAATTTGTTTGAAATGGAATTGTGTTTCTGATTTCATTGATAAATGGAATTTTCTTAAATTTCGATTTATTTAAATTCTGATTTAATTATTTTGTGTGACACTGCGTTGGAATTGAGCTGTGTTGTTAACCATACCGATCATTTCTTGAGTATAGTTTATTTTTCTATTTTTTCATTATTTTTCATTTCGTTTTTTGAACTTTTTTTCTTATATTTCAGTGATGGGGACATCTGGCGCCAGATTCACGAAGCAGTTATGCAAGTATTTACGAAAGTGTCCATCGTTCCTCAATCTTTGATGGCTTTAGTTGCATTTATTAAACAGTTTACAAGCATGAAAACTTGTCAATCAACTGTTGTTATTTTTATAAACAGCCTCCTGGTTATTCGGACCTCATTAACTGTTTAATAATTGTAAACAAAGCTGCCAAAGATTGAGAAGAATACAGGTTCGTAAGTGTTTGCCTAACATCTTTGGTAATCTAGACCCAGACCATTTGATGTTCCCAATTTTCTGATGGAAACATCAGATCATTTGATCATCAGACGGGGGAGTGGGGAATGATGGGAAGGACGAGGGGACATGGAAGGGGGTAATGGTGAGGGAGGACGAGGGAACAGGGGGAGTTGGGGATGGTGGGGACGAGAGGAATGGAGAATGGTTGAGATGACAAGGGGACAGGAGAGTGGGGGATAGTGGGGAGGACGAGGGGACGGAGGAGGGGAATGGTAGTGAAAACGAGGGGATGGGGAGGGGGGGGGGGGAATGGTAGGGAGGATGAGAGGACGGGGGCGTAGGAGATTGTGTGAAGGACGAAGGGATGGTGGAGTAGGGAATGGGTAGGAGGACGAGGGGATGGTGAAGTGGAGGATGAAGGGGAGGAAAAAGGGACGAGGGAGTGAGGAACGATTGGGAGAACGAGGGGACGGGGATGGTAGGGAGGACGAGGGGACCGGGGAGGGGGGAATGTTGGGAAGGACTGGGAGACAGGGGAAGGTTGCTGTGGCTCAGTAACGCACATGCGTTTTGAGCCACAGCAACGCGTGACCGGGTACACCTAGTAGCATAATATTTCTGGACTAGGCTATGTGCTACCTCGTCTGGAGGTTAGCTTACCTTCCTAGTAGTAAATAGCTAATATTTGAGTGATACACAGATGCCATTATGGTAGTACCTTGGGGCTAGCTCATCTTTATCACCTAGAATATACTAGTACCGTCTAATACAGTACTAGTTAGAATTGATCCTACCTAAGAAAGTAGCTAAATAGTTTAGGCTGAATTTTTACATAACTTAATACAATTACAGTCAGAAATCCTACCCCTTATGGTTGGCATCAATACAAGAAATGTTGCAATAATGTGAATATATCAGTGCTATTTTCTGGGGATTTTTTTTTTTTTTGTAAATTGATATACAGAATATGGGCACTTGAAAAATACAAGTGTGAAAATTATAATATATACAGTTAAATTTGGCTTGCTAGCCACAACCTCCTATGGTGGTTGATAGTGTTAATTAATTTATCGACAACATGTGTCCTGAACTCTCTTGACAGGTGTACTCAATCTGGGGCCAAGTTCTGACGATATGGTCTAGATGTAAAGTGAATATAAGTGGCGTCCAGCCCTACTCTTTTTCGCGGCCGAAAATATATATATATATATTTTGCAGAGTATTCAGGGTTCACTCTCCAACGATTATCACTCTTCAGTTGGCGAGGTTCCACTAATGTCAACACGACAGAGTGGCTAATTTCCT
Source organism: Procambarus clarkii (assembly GCF_040958095.1). Taxonomy (NCBI): domain Eukaryota; kingdom Metazoa; phylum Arthropoda; class Malacostraca; order Decapoda; family Cambaridae; genus Procambarus; species Procambarus clarkii. Next base: position 7,040,689 of record NW_027189128.1, on the reverse strand, counting down.
TAAAGGAATTAATGATACTTTTTAGATGATTAATAATTTCAGCTGGGTGACGAATTGGATGGATATCATTACCACCTAAATATATTATGGTTAGATGGTGAGACCATTTTTACCTTTGTGTGAGGTATAGGCCTAAGAGTTGTGGGTAATTGGCTATGACCCACTTAGGCTACTTTAAACATTAAATCTTTGTTTAATTTATTAATAATAAAATTAATATGCTTTATTCTATAATATGTGGCAGTCTGTTAACAGCCGTAAATAAAAGGGGAATACATGTATGGCCTAGTACCTGATAATACTACTCAACTAATAGTATACTATTATCAGGGTTAGTAAATGATTAGTTAATCGTAATAGATTATAGGAGCAGTGATTTGGCTTGATATACTGGACCGTAAAATGTTTATGAAATGTTACTGGTTTATACAAATTAGTAATTATAGATTTAATGCTAAATCTGGTTCATCCGTTCTGAAGTTGACCAAAAAGAATGTGGGAAAATGTGGCTCAGAATATTAATAATAATTATAATAACTATCAATAACTTCGAAGGACCCCCCTTTAAAGAAACCGAAATAAAAAAAAATATATAAAAAGGAAATAAATCAGAGAATCAGTACTTTTGGATCTCTTGAATAATAAATTGTTAAATATTAAAACAATAAATGGACTGTAGAATGAATTGAAATATTGAGCAGAATCGTACCAATTATGAGCAGAAATTTCTATCACCATGTGATTCACCGGTGTGAATCGTAGTCAGCATATTCACCTCGCGTCTGTCCTTCCACCGCACTGACAGCGTATTGTCACACTTGCGCAGCTGGCACTCACCCACGGCTATAGCTATACCGAACACTGGCATTTCCTTCCTGTGGCTCTTCACAGTGCCACATACGCCGGTGTTGTGGGCAAGGAGGTATCTGGTCAACAAGGGGCTGGTGTAATAGTTGTCGGTGTACAGTACATGACCCTTGTTCAGCAACGGTTCCATCAGGGTTTTTACAACACTGCCAGAGAACCCGTGTTCATCTTGAGCCGGTATGTCGACGTCAGTACCAGAATATAATATCATGTCCAAGACAATACCAGTCTCACAGTCGCATAGCACAAAAAACTTCAGTCCAAATCGGTGCCGCTTTGATGGAATGTACTGCTTGAAGGCCAGTCGCCCCTTGAACAGTACAAGCGACTCATCAATAACCACATTCTGTCCAGGTACAAAATAATCCCTGAACTTCCCTCTCATGTCACTGAACATCTTCCGTACTTTCCACAGTCTGTCGTGTCTGTCCTCATTTGCATTATTCTCGAAATGCTGGCACCTGAGAATCAAGAGATACCTATCACGCGACATGTACCGGTTGAACACAGGCGATGGAACAAGGCAGTCTTTGCTCCAATAATCCTGGATGACAGCTTTCTCAGAGTGCTTCATCATCATACAGAGTGCCAGAAACACGTACATTTCGTCGATTGTCGTGTCCTTCCATCGTGTGAGCCGTGAGGCAGGTAAAATGCCTTCGTCTATGAGGCTGTGAGCGAACCTGTTTGTCTCAGTCACAAGATGCGTCATGAATACATTGTCAAAATATGCCTGAAAATATTCCATGTCTGCCATATCACCACCAGTATATGGGAATAATGGTGTATCACCAAAATCGCTATCATCAAATGTTGGTATTTTAGGGACAAATGTGGTGCAATCCTCCCACACAAGTACACCAGGGGGTTTGGTGTTGGCGCCAACACCACGGCCAACACCACCACGAGCACCAAAACTACGGCTACGTCGTCCGCTGCTTCTGCTGGAGCTGCGTGAGGGTATGCTAGGCGCTGAGGCAGATTTACGTGCTGTAGACCTACCACGAATAAATGATGTTGAGGGGCCACTGTCGTTGTCGACATGCTGTGAGGCCCGCTGCCGCCTGCCGCGGCGTGTTGCTGGTGTAGCAAAACCCCGCCTGGTAACACCACCACTGCTCGTACTCGGGTCGTCCACACTACTCGTATCGGAGCCAATGTCACTGAAGCCCGAGAAAGATTCGTCACATGTACTATCACTGAATAAACTACTAGCGTCTGGGGACATACATGATGGTGGTGATGATAACGGTGTTGACCCAGGGCGGCGAGGCAGGCCGGGCGAGGCACGAGTATCGTACACACTCTCCACATCTTCCAATTCTGTCTCTTCCTCACTCGTATCAGATCTCTGAGTTAGGTCTTTCTCTGGATCATAGTCCAGGTCATCATCCAGAGCACCGTCATCATACAAAATATCGCGTATTTCCTCCTCAGAGAGTCGTTTTCCATGACCGCGGGTCACCGTGGAGCGGGAGCTCATAGAGGATGCGTCAGACATGGTTGCTGCTGTGAAACTGAGGCTCCCCACGGCCGCAGGGCATGCTGGGATTTTTTTTTAAGATGGCGGACGATCACTGGGGCCCCCACCCACCCATACCATACCCGCGTCACCGCGCGCCAGTTTTGAATGGAACGTGAAAAATCAAAATACCTGGAGGTGCGTTGCGCAAACCAGACGCGAGCCTGCAGGCGCGTTGCGCAGTTTAAGGGTTAAATTACTCATGGGAGACCTAAGGATTTCCTCTGGAGCTTGGCTTCGGCTAGGAGCCCCAATCAATTCAAAGCAAAGCTGGATATCTTGAAGGATGGGCCAATGGTTGACCAGGCACTACCCTGGGGGACTCCACCACTTGAGTCCTAAGCCAACAAGGGCCAAGAGCCTAGCCCCGCCTCTCATGGCTCAAACCAATGAATACAAAGTCATACTCTTAGGTCTATTTCCTGCCTGGCTCCGCCCATCTAGGCCTCCCTGAAAGTTATGTTTTAATCCCGTAGAATCATGAAAAGTTCCCACACTACAAACAGGAAACCAACCAGTCGTTAAGGCACCAGGCCATTTGAGAATACGGTTTTATGGCTCTGAATTTGTCTGTGGTTAGTGGAGGCAGGAGGAAGAGGGGAACAGAGTGGGGGGTTAGAGAGGGAAATGAGTGGGAATGGGGTGGGAACAGAGAGGACCAGGGATGAGAGGGACTCTTGACTTCAAGGATATGACCGGGAGCCGGTCGGCCGAGCGGACAGCACGCGGGACTTGTGATCCTGTGGTCCTGGGTTCGATCCCAGGCGCCGGCGAGAAGCAATGAGCAGAGTTTCTTTCACCCTATGCCCCTGTTACCTAGCAGTAAAATAGGTACCTGGGTGTTAGTCAGCTGTCACGGGCTGCTTCCTGGGGGTGGAGGCCTGATCGAGGACCGGGCCGCGGGGACACTAAAATGCCCCGAAATCATCTCAAGATAACCTCAAGATAACCATTAGACAAAACTGACTGTACAAAAATGTTGGAAGTCATGAGATAATTTTCTCAACATCTGACAAAGCTCGGTGGTTAACTTGGGTATAGATATTTAATCGAATCACGTCACTTTTTTGAGGCCACGTGAGCAACATAAAAGCGAACAAGTTTGAATGATCCTCAAACCAATATGCAACCGAAAAGTAAACACCCCAGAAGGATTCGAACTCAGACAACCATGAGAACTTTGCACATATGTGTATCTGGTACCTTAGCGACACGACCAAACTGACTGTACAAAAATGTTGGGAGTCATGTGATTATTTACCTTGGTTAACTTGAGTACAGATATTCTATCGAATCATCTCATTTTTGTGGGGCCATGTGAGCATCACAAATGCGAACGAGCTTGCACGTCCCAAGCCTAAATGCAACTGAAAACTCCACACCCCAGAAGGATTCTAACCCAGTCAGCCAGGAGCACTATGCATCTTTGCGTGTCTGGTACCTTAGCCACTAGCCTAAACTGACTGTACAAAAATTTTGGAAGTTGTGAGACTTTTTACCCAACATCTGAAAGGGCTCGGATGTCAAAAAGGGCACAAATATTATATCGAATCACCTCACTTTTTGAGGCCAAGTGAGCAACACAAATGTGAGCAAGCTTGAATTGTCCTGAAGCCAAAATGCAACCAAAACCTCCACACTCCAGAAGGAATCGAACCCCATACAGATGCAATATGCACATTCGTTTATCTGGTACCTAAGCCACTTGACCAAACTGACCGTTGAAAATTTTGAAAGTCGTGAGACTTTTAATCAAACTTCCGAGAGCACTTGGTGGTCATCTTGAGAACAGATATTTCATCGTATCACCTCACTTTTTGAGGCAACCTAACACAAATGCGAACAAGCTTGAATGGTCCCAAAGCCAATATGCAAAGGAAAACTCAACACCACAGAATGATCCTATACCAGACAGCCAGGAGAACTATGCATCTTCGCATATCTGGTATTTTAGCCGCGAGACCAAACTAACTGAATAACAAATGTTGAACGCCGTGAGACTATTTTCCCAACATCTGACAGCGCTCGGAGGCCTAATTGGGCACAGTCATTTCATTGACTCACCTCACATTTTGGGGCCAAGTGAGCAAAACAAATGTGAATAAGCTTGAATGGTTCCAAAGCCAATATGCACCCGAAAACTCAACTCCCCAGGAGGATCCGAACCCTAGACAGCCAGGATCACTGTGCACCGTCACGTGTCTGGTAACTTAGCTACTAGACCAAACTGATTATGCAAAATTATTGGAAGTCGTGAGGTTACCCAACATCCGACAGCGCTCGGAAGCCTAATTGGGTACAGTCATTTCATCGAAACACCTCACTTTTTGGGGCCAAGTGAGCAAAACAAATGTAAATAAACTTGAATGGTCCCGTAGCCACTGTGCATCCGAAAACTCCACACAGCAAAAGAATTCAAACCAAGACAGCCAGGATCACTTTGCACCTTCATGTATCTGGTCACTTAGCTACCAGACCAAACTGACTATACAAAAATATTGTTAGTTCTGAGATTACCCAACATCCGACAGCGCTCGGAGATCAACTTGGACACAGGTTTTTTAACTAATTACCTGTCTTTTTGAGGCCACGTGAGTAACACAAATGTGAACCATCTTGATTAGTTATTAAGCCAATATGCCACCGAAAAATCAACACCCCCTGATGGATTCGAACCCTAGACAGCCAGGAGCAATATGTATTTTCCAGTATGTGGTACCTTGGATGCTAAACCAAACTGACTGTACAAAAACGTTGGAAGTTCTGTGACTATTTATCCATCATCCGACAAGGCTCAGATGTCAAAAAGTGCACAGATATTTTATCGAATCACCTAACTTTTCGGGACAACATGAGCAACACAAATGCGAACATGCTTGAATAGTCCCCAAGCCAATATGCAACAAAAAACTCCTCACCCCAGAAGGATTCGAAGCCAGATAGCCGGGAGCAATATGCACCTTCACATTTCTGGTACCTTAGCCACTAGATCAAACTGACTGAACCAAAATTTTGGAAGTCGTGATACTATTTACCCAACATGATACAGGGTTCAGGGGGTAAACTTGAGGACAGATATTTTATAGAATCACCTCACGTTTTGGGGCCGTGTGAGCAACACAAATGCCAAAAAGCTTGAATGGTCTCAAAGCTAATATGCTACCGAAAACTCAACACCCCAGATGGATTTGAACCCAGACAGCCAGGAGGAATATGCACCTTCGCATTTCTGGTACCTGTTCCATCCCGGAATGCTAAGGGGGGTAGGGGACATATGGAGCTTAAACCTCCAAACCTCTCTGGCTACTGTACAAGACTATTCCTCGCATACAGGTAAACCACGTCCCCCAACCACTCTCGGCCGGAACAGACAACCCGACCTCGGCAGCCACACTCCCTCTACCGCTGATCGAGCAACAAAGATCTCTTGAGTGCTTGTATTTTGACCAGGAGATCACCCTGTACGCCTCTAGATTGTGGGGAGGGGCTCAGCGTTACACATTCAGGTGGTGCAGCTCCAAGGCTGGCCTCGTTGTCTTGTGCACTCACCCTTCTCGAGCCACCGTGACTTCCCCACTCTCTTCTTGCTCGGAATGATCTCCTCAGTCCCCCTTTTCTGATTTAATATTCCGTAAAACCATGGCCACAGCTGTAGTCCTTTCTCTCTCTCTCTTTTTCTGCTTTCTGGGAAGCCTCACTAGGACAAGGGCAAACACCTGTTAACTAAACTCATTTATTAAAACAAAGAATATTTACAACACACTTATATACAAGACATAAGAATATTAACCTCAACACTCTATGCTACTATAACCTGTTGCAATCCAATACCATCGTTACTTCACCAGCCGTCTATATCAAGTGGTGGCCTTACTATGAGCAACCCCCATGAGCAACACAAATGCCAACAAGCTTGAATGGTCACAAAGCCAATATGCAAGAGAATACTTCAAACCACAGAAGGATGCAAACCCAGTCAGTCAGGAACAATATGCACCTTCGTATATCTCGTACCTTAGTCACTAGACCAAACTGACTGTACAAAAATGTTGGAAGTCGTGAGACTATTTACCCAACATCCGACAGGGCTCGGAGGTCAACTTAGGCAAAGACATTTCATCGAATCACATCACTTTTTGGGACCACGTGAGTAACACAAATGCGAACAGGTTTGAATGGTCCCCAAGCCAATATGCAACCAAAAACTTAAGAGCCAAGAAGGATTTTAACCCAGACAGCCAAAAGCACTATGCACCTTCGCGTATCTGGCACCTTAGCTAATAAACCAAACTGACTGTAAAAAAATTGGAAGTCATGATACTTATATATCCAACATACAACAGTGCTCAGGGGGTCAACTTGGGCACAGATATTTCGTCGAATGACCTCACATTTTGGGGTCATTTGAGCAACACAAACGCAAACAAGCTTGAATGGTCACCAAGCAAATATGCAACCGAAAAATCCACACCCCAGAAGGATTCGAATGCAGACAGCCGGGAGCACTATGCACCTTCTCATTTCTTCTACCTGTTCCATCCCGGACTGCCTAAGGGGGGTTGGGGACTTATGGAACTTAAACTTCCAAACCTCTCTGGCTACTGTGCCAGACTATTCCTCGCATACAGGTAAACCACGTCCCCAAACCACTCTTGGCCGGAACAGACAACCTGACCTTGGCAGCCACACTCCTGCTATCCGCTGATCGAGCAACAATGATCTCTAAAGTGCTTACATTTTGACCAGGAGATCACCCTGTACGCCTCTAGATCGTGAAGAGGGGCTCAGCGTCACACATTCAGGTAGGTGCGGCTCCAAGACTGGCCTCGTTGTCTTGTGCACACACCCTTCTCGAGCCACCGTGACTTCCCCACGCTCTCCTTGCTCGGAATGATCTCCTCAATCCCCCTTTTCTGAGTTATTATTCCGTACAACCATGGCCACAGCTGTAGTCCTTATCTCTCTCTCTCTCTCTCTCTCTCTCTCTCTCTCTCTCTCTCTCTCTCTCTCTCTCTCTCTCTCTCTCTCTCTCTCTCTCTCTCTCTCTCTCTCTCTCTCTCTCTCTCTCTCTCTCTCTCTCTCTCTCTCTCTCGCTCTCTCTTCTGCTTTCTGGGAAGCCTCACTAGGACAAGGCTTAACACCTGTTAACTAAACACATTTAATAAAACAAAGAATATATACAACACATTTATATACAAGACATAAGAATATTTACCACAACACTATGCTACTATAACCTGGTTGCAATCAAATACCATCATGGATTCACCAGCCGTCTATATCAAGAGTGGCCCAACTCCTGGCTCACCACTTATATAACCACCCTCACCCAGTGGGTTAAATCTTGTAATAGCTATATGGCTCAGTCAGCCTGAGAATGTATATATATTATTTATATATATATATATATATATATATATATATATATATATATATATATATATATATATATATATATATTGATAGCAGTCTTTCCTGTAGACATATATTATTAAATATGACCGAAAAAGTAAGATTAATAATTCTAACACTAATTTTCTCAATATTTCTTATATTTCTTTTCACTGTTGATGGTAATTGAAAAATCAATTCTCCAAAATTCATTTTTATTTCTAGTCTGACGCGACACTTGAACGCGTTTCGTAATATCTTATTACATTTTCAAAGACTTTTGTTTGAACTAAACTAAATTAAAGTATGTAAATATGCTGGTTAGTGTGGCCACGTTTGTGGTAGAAAAATAACAGTAATAATAATAAAAGTCCTCCCTCCCCCACACTCACCCTCTCCATCATGGTCCCGGTGTCTTTGGTCAAGATCTCATGTCGTCCAGACAATTATGACCAGTCCTCCCTCCCCACACTCACCCTCTTCTTCATGGCACAAACTATTAGTTATTAAATTTGCAGTTGTGGTGGTTAATAAGAATCATTACAGAATCTGAACGGAATATATTGTTGTGTTTATTATATAATGTGTTAGAGTTCATCTCCACACTTTACGTCACCAACGAGGCTTAAGAAAGTTGTTGTTACACAATCCTCGTTGTGACGTGCAGCTGGCTGACGTCACACATGTCACGTGGAGCTGGCTGCCGTCACACATGTCACGTGGAGCTGGCTGCCGTCACACATGTCACGTGGAGCTGGCTGACGTCACACATGTCACGTGGAGCTGGCTGACGTCACACATGTCACGTGGAGCTGGCTGACGTCACACATGTCACGTGGAGCTGGCTGACGTCACACATGTCACGTGGTGCTGGCTGACGTCACACATGTCACGTCAGCCCAGTAATAATAATATTATAATTCATAGTTTAATAACAGAGGAATTATCTTCGTAATAACTTAATTACAGTAATAATAATTTGTGGTTAGTCTTATAAGCTTAACAGAGGAAAGCATAGCTGTATATTATTATAAATATTTATTAGGTAGTTATTTATGTTATAAGTGGGAAATATTTCACACAGACCATCTATATGTCTATCTATTTATCCAACTATCTACTCCTTAATCTATCCATTTATAAATCCATCTACTTTTCCATCTGTACATCCATCTATCTATCCAGCTATTTGTGCATCTAATTGAGTATCTAACTGTCCAACCCGTTCTCGCAATTGCGTATAGTCAATATTGACTTATTAAATATGTGCATATGTGACATACTAAACATACTAGTTTACCTTGAATAGCTTCATAGAAAACACCGACCTTACCTAAAATTCTTCTTACTTCTTCTAACCTTCTTAACATACTATGTATCTTCTTCTAACCTTCTTAACATACTAAGAAGGTTAGGTAAGGTCGGTGTTTTCTATGAAGCTATTCAAGGTAAACTAGTATGTTTAGTATGTCACATATTCACGTATTTAATAAGTCAATATTGACTGTAAGAAAGTCCGAGAACGGGTTGAACTGTCCATCTATCTATCCAATATTCTATTAAATTATCTATTCATTAATCCATAAATCCAGCTATTCACCTATTGTCAAGCGGTCCATCCATATGTCCAGTAATATATCCATCTACGATCCATCTATCTATCCATCTATTTATCAATTCATCCATCCATTCATTTATTAGTACATCTCTAGATATATCTACCTGTACATCTATGTATCCATCCATCTATCCATTCACCTACTATTTTTCTACTCAAATAGCTGTCCTCTATCCACCCATCCATCTATCCTATATATGCACTACTCTATTCATCTATCCATCCAGCTACTCATCTTTCTGTCATTTGTCTATCCATTCATACATCATTCATTTTATCTATCTATTTGTCTTTTGATCACCTTTCCATCTATCTATTTATCCAGCTACCTACTCATCTTTCCATTCATCTATTTATTTAGCCATCTATCCAACCATCTATCTATTCATCCATCTATCCATCCATCAATCTATCATACTTATCTATCTATATATACCTCTATATGTCTCTCTTTCCATATATATATATATATATATATATATATATATATATATATATATATATGTGTGTGTGTATATCACGAAAATAAACACGTGATTACACGTAAACACGTGGACTCACAACTCGAAGAGCTCTTAGATACATTGAAGAAAAAATTGACTTTTTTACATTGTATTTATGCCCTGAAAAATAATGAAACCTCTCTCATTGCTCTCAAACCTGTACATGGAATTCTTCGAAAAGAAATTTGTTTCAAAAATAACTCCTGGAATCATTCCTTGGTTTAGATATGTTGATGATATCTTGTGTATTTGGCCTTCAGATGTAAACACAGACGAATTTGTAGCCAAACTTAATGACCAAGTCACCTCCATAAAATTTACTATGGAGACTGAAATTGATAAATGTTTGCCATTCTTAGATGTGCTTATTCATAGGGAAAACTCTTCATTAAAGTTTAGTATTTACAGAAAACCTACGAACAATTTATCTTATGTTCATTATTTTTCAGGGCATAAATACAATGTAAAAAAGTCAATTTTTTCTTCAATGTATCTAAGAGCTCTTCGAGTTGTGAGTCCAGAATTCTTAGATGAAGAATTTAAGAATATTGATTCGATTGGTCTTAAGCTTTGTTACCCACTGAATTTTTTGGAAGTTTGTCGTAACAAAGCTCGTCGTACATATTATAATAATGTATGCAGTGAAAGGATTCGCCCAAAGAATGTGTTATGTTTACCATATTTCTCTGGGTTTGAGAATATTGTCAAGGCCTTGAAACTTTTTAATATAGATGTATTGTTTAGCTACGAAAACACTGTTGGTAAGCTATTAGTTAGGAACAGCCCTCGTAGTGATAATTGCGTCATTTATAAAATACCTTGTAAGGAATGTAATAAGTTCTATGTCGGGCAAACATCTAAAGATTTAAAATGTAGAATATCGCAACATAAATACTCTGTAAGACATGGCCAATTGTCTAATGCTTTGTTTGTGCATTTGTCAGAAAAAGCTCACCAAATTGATTGGGAGAGTGCTTCTTCTATAACAAATTGTAAAAGCACCTATAACAGAAACATAATTGAATCTGCTTTGATACAGATCACCAAAGAAAGTAATTTGAATATTAGCAGTGGTCTATATAACTTAGATCCATTTCTAATAGATCAGCTAAAGGGCGATTTAAGTAGGATCATTGAAAAACATTTGTCTCACTAATTTATTGTATATATTTACCTCTTTATGTTATAATTACCTATGTATTATGCTTGTATGTCTGCTGTATCAGATGGGCCATTGGGCTACATCGGATGGGCCAATTGGGTGCATCTGATGGGCCAATGGGCCGTCTGCGTTGTCCAAGTATTGTACCTCACCTTACTTCACCACTCTCTCCTGCCTATTTATACCCATCACTCGATCTGTAAAATGACCTTCTGAAGATGTATTTAATATACGAAAGTACTTAAGGAAATTTCCTGTTTCATTTTTCCTCCGTGGTCTGACATTGTCATATATATATATATATATATATATATATATATATATATATATATATATATATATATATATATATATATATATATATATATATATATATATATATGCACACATCTATCTGCTCTATGCATATCTCTTTGTATGTCTTTCTGTCTCTTCCTCTCACTTTCTCTGTCTATCAGCCTCTATTTCTTCCCTCTTTCTGTCTCTTCCTCTCACTTTCTCTGTCTATCAGCCTCTATTTCTTCCCTCTGTCTGTCGCTCCATCTCTGACTCTTACTGACTGCGAGTCTCTGTCTTTGTATTTCTCGGCCACTGTCTGTCTCTCTTTCTCCTATAAAAAATATAATTGTCTAATGTGTGGGTGATCTCCTGTGAGAAAAGCTTAGGAGGGGTGTGAAATACCAAACAAATAATAGTTACCCCTTACTCTGATAAAGGGCTGAGGCTTGAGAAACTTTTAAAGCTGTGAAAGTATCGTCTGTTTTATGTGAGTACGGCCAAATTATTGACAGCAGGGCATTTTATGTTCATTTTCCAGAGATCATTGTAAAATGATGTATATTACTGTAAGAAAAAAAATTGTTCTGAACGTTTGTTTTAAAATTATATAGCTGTGCAGATGGCGTGCACTGCCAAAAATTTTCGTAGGGGTCTGAATGTGACCCTCATATGCTGATACCTCTTCAATTCTAGCGACCCCAACCATCCAAGGCTCATTCTGTACACCAGACCATTTCCTCTGCCAATTTTGGATGAGGCTAGATCCAACCGTGTGGCCTCCAACGTAGAACAGACAAACAACCAGACACACTGATATTCTCTCCTACTATTTGGATTATGTAGCATAATACATGTAATGTGTTGCGTTACAATAAAATTCTTATTTTGAGTTTATATTATAAAAGAAATAAAAAAAAAATAATGAACATTTATTGTTTCATAGGCTGGGGAATTTTGACAGCCTTTGTGCTGTATATTGTACTGGAGAGGCACCCCAGCGTTGCCAGGGTCTGTCTGTCTGTCTCCAATCTGTACATATATCTGTCCATCCACATATCTCTCTCTTTATCTCTCCATCCACACATCTCAATTTATTTATCCATGAATCTACATTTCAATCCATCCATCTATTCATCAATCTATTCCCCCAGCAATTAATGCAACCATCTAAGTATCTATTTATTCATCTATCCTTCCATCTACTTATCTAGCAATCCATATATCCATCTATCTTTCTGTCCACCTGTAAATCAATCTATTTGTCCATACATCTACTCTTCTGTCTATTTATCTATTCTTATATCTATCCGCCTTTCCCTATATCCACCAATCTATCCATCTACCTATCGATCTATCAATCCATATATATCCATTGTTATGGAGCCCCCTCCTATTTCTCCCCAATGCCAGTGTTAAGAATGATATCAGCTTACCCTGCTGATACCCTGAGGTGCCTTTTGGGAGTCTTCTGAGGAGTTTTTTGGTATATGAGGCAACCGGGTTGGTCACCTAATTAGGGAGAAATTTGTATTTATATGTTTGTAGGGGAGGTGGGGGGTCATGCACCTGGTAATACAAAATGGCGACCCCTGCCTACAAATCCGCTATTTTGCGGGTGACGCCATCCGGCTGGGGATTGGCTGGCCTAGGTCAAGTGACGCGGCTGACTAATCAGTGTCCGCCGTGACATCACTGACGTGACCTGGCTCGCCAGCTGGCGAATGGCGTCGTGCAGAGCTGATCTGAATGTGGACGTGCGTTGAAGAGCGCTGAGGTTGGAAGCTCTGGGAGCCTCGCTCAGTGGATTATAAGCAGCCATCGCAGTCTACCATTATCCCTGAAGACTCTGTATTCCTTGGGGAGCACGAAGAAGCCATGTTTAGTGGGCAAAGAAGAACCAAGGATATCGAACTTGAGGATATCGGTCGGCGACGACTCGGGAACGCCTGCCTCGCACCCGCGAGTCTGGCTTGGTGCGACGAGAAGTGCTGCAGTGACTGGGTTACATCTTCTGAGACGTTGGAGGGAAGACACCGTTTCCAGTTCCAGGAGAAAATGTCTTGTTGAAGGAACTTGTGTATACAGCGACTGGCTCAGTGACTACTGGTTGGACCAGTATTGGTATACCTGAACTCTAGGGAGTGGCACGGATACGATGCAACTACTTCACGACACCTGAGGCCTTGCAACACGCTACTGGATCGCCGAGGAGCGACCCGGGACCTTTAGGAACATCACACCATTGCAATACAGGCGTCTTGGACAGAAGGGATTAAGGTAGATCATATTTCTCTTCCATTACACCTTGCTGATTAGGCTAGTTAGGCCAGAAATATATATAGATGACATTAGCATATATATTATTATGTTAGTATTAGGATAGGCTGTAGGGCAGCCAGCACTCTACAATTTGGAGACGACAGTGTGTGGACGACGTGACAGAGGGGTGTGAGTCCCCCATTTAAATCTGCCCAGCTGATGGAGTTGCCAGAGGTCGTGAGAGGAGAGCCGCCGAAGATCTTCAGAGCATTTATTTATATGTCTATTCATGTACCATTTCTATATGGGTGTTCATGTAGCTTTTCGTTAGTATATGTCATATAATTTTACTGACGTGTTTGAGTTCGCCTCCATATATCTCTACGAGCATACACAAGTGATATTATAGTCCCCACAGATGAACAGTAAGATTTTATATGAAAATATTCTAGTGGCTGGCAAAGTGAGAGCAACACAGATATTTATGGAACGTACCCTAGGCTGGCAATCCTGATTTAACACTGTGAGAGTAGCAACACTTATGCTGTCAAGCAACAGAGTTCAACCACTAAACTCCACTGCTGGGGGGCAGAGATATAAACCCAGCTGGCGACCTTGTGATAGTGGAGAAATGCAGGTGTGAAAGAGAAACCTGCGACCCTTTTGTTACAGCTGGCAAGACTCAGAGGAAGTGCTGTTGAAGGTAAGTCTGAGTCTTCCTTCACTCCTCCATGGAACAAGGCTGGAATTGCTGGTAGCAGTTCCCCCGTGGTTGACTGAAGGGCTTCCAGGGCGATCAGTAGCACCCAGGTGGTGGAGCAAAGACCTGCGGTGGTGGGCTTGACATGGTCCTCATCTTTGAGACCAACAGACTCTGGCGAGTCGCGTGAGTCAGACCGGGCTGACCTTTACCCTGAGCCACTAGCAGCACCCTTGGCCACAGCCCACCCCCTGTGTTGCACCATCCATCTATTTATCCATCCATTCTTCTGCCCTCTACTCTGTCCATCTATTTATATACATCTATCCATCTTTCTATCCATCCATCTGTGCAGCCATATGTCCAGTCATCTATCCATCCATATGTGCAGCCAGCTATCCATCTAGCTTTCTATCCAATAATCTCTTCATCTCGCTCTCTATCCATTATTCTCTTCATCTCGCTTTGTATCCATTTAACCATTACTCTATCCATCTATCTAATCGTCTGTCCATCTAGCTTTATTTGCTTCTATCTATCCATGCACCTAATCATCTTTTTATACATTAATCCATCCAACTATCTTTTCATCTATCTAGCCATCTATCTATTTGTCTATCCATCATTCTACCTATTCATCCATTTATCCATGTATGTACTTATCTGTCTATTCATGTTTCCAGCCATCTATCCGTCCATTTATCGATTGTCTGCCACTGTCTCTATATATGTCTTTGTCTCTTGCTCTCTGTGTCTATCTGCCTATCTGTCTGTCTCTCTCTCTGATGAAAAATATAATTGTCTATGTGTTGGGTGTCAACAGTGAGAGGATGTTACGACCTTGGGTCCAGTACTGCACTGTGGCAGATGGATCAGTGTCGTATGGCATTTGTTTACATACAGATGATGTAGGGACTCTTCATTTATGTATGTATTTTAGTGTGATTGATCCTGAATGTGTAGGATTATACGTTGGATTAGTGTTACTTAAATTATAAATTTTAGATAGGTTTGGTTTATTTGGAAGGAATGTTAATTGTATGGTAAGTTTATACACAAGATTGTTCCTCAAATTGCAAATAGTGGGTGATTGCGTTCATGCCAGACTTAAGAGAATTTTGATGCTCCTAGCATTGTAGTTACACTGTGAGAGTGCTTAGTGTATCGTATTGTTAAGCTAGGATGCTATATTTATACTTAGAATTGCATGGTGGCAATTAAATATTGTATTAGAGAATAAGTAAATGGTTACTGTATGATCAGCTGACCAAGTCAGGCTACTGGCTGCGTGGAAATGTGGCCTCCTTTACAGCAACCTTGGGGGCGGGTTAGACGTCTTGGCTTGGCGTCCCCTCCTACTATCCTACTCTACCTCTTAAGTTTGTAACTAAGATAAGTATCATTACCACATGCCACCCTTCTGTTCTAAGTGTATTCTTGTCTGTTTATCCTGGTCATATCCTGGAGTTCCATGTAATTAGATCCAGGTACTTACCAGTGAACCACGTGTCTGCTGTAATTATAGTCATTTAGGTTAAGTTAAATTGTCCCTTAGGGACTCGTAGTCTTTACACTAGTTTGCTGTACGGGAATCTTGTCTCCTGCCAATGAGGAGTCAGGGAGGGAACGTAAGCTCGAGGTGATAAAGTACTTAATTCTACCCACCTCTAGACTCCGCTCCAATATAGAAGCATCAAGAAATATGGACCAATAGGCTTTCTACAAACACTTCTATTCAATACCCATTGTTTCGTGTTCTGTCTTGTGTTGATGAAATTAATACCCTATTAATACCACCTCTTGTTCTGTCTTGTGTTGATGAAATTAATACCCTATTAATGCCACCTCTTGTTCTGTCTTGTGTTAATGCCACATCACCCCTTCCACCTCACTCAAATGTAGATATAAAATCGGAGATGCGTAAGTTCTATTTAGTTGTGTATTTGTGAACTAAAGTCTTTGAAAATGTAATAAGTTTTACGAAACGCGCTCGTGTCGCGTCAGACTAGAAATAAAAATGAATTTTGGAGAATTGATTTTTGATTTACCTCCAACAGTGAAGAGAAATGTACGAAAGATTGAGAAAATTCGTGTTAGAATTATTAATCTTACTTTTTCGGCCATATTTAATAATATATATGTATATATATATATATATATATATATATATATATATATATATATATATATATATATATATATGTGTGTATATCACGAAAATAAACACGTGATTAAGAATGTAACAATGTCAGACCACGGAGGAAAAATGAAACAGGAAATTTCCTTAAGTACTTTCGTATATTAAATACATCTTCAGAAGGTCCAAGGAAGGTCCACCTTCTGAAGATGTATTTAATATACGAAAGTACTTAAGGAAATTTCCTGTTTCATTTTTCCTCCGTGGTCTGACATTGTCATATATATATATATATATATATATATATATATATATATATATATATATATATATATATATATATATATATATATATATATATATATATATATATATACTTTCGTATATTAAATACATCTTCAGAAGGTATGTATTTAATATACGATCTTCACCTTTTGAAGATGTATTTAATATACGAAAGTACTTAAGGAAATTTCCTGTTTCATTTTTCCTCCGTGGTCTGACATTGTCACATTCTTAATCACGTGTTTATTTTCGTGATATACACACACACATATATATATATATATATTAGTATATTTTGGTAGCAGTCTTTCCTGTAGACATATATTATTAAATATGACCGAAAAAGTAAGATTAATAATTCTAACACGAATTTTCTCCATCTTTCGTACATTTCTTTTCACTGTTGGAGGTAATTCAAAAATCAATTCTCCAAAATTCATTTTTATTTCTGTAATTGCCTCGATTCTTTCCTCCTTCCGAGGCAATTACAGAAGCACCATTCTGTCCCCCGAGCTCAAAGCGGCAGCCAAAAGCCTTCGTGAGAACAAGGAGATAGTTGTCAGAAGAGGTGACAAGTCGCCAATATACGTCATTCTTAAAAAAGACGAATATCTGGCGAAAATGAACCTCATACTCTCTGACCAAACTAAATTCCAAAGGGTAACGAAGGACACTACAGCCGAATTGAAAGCAAAAGTCAACAGACTAATCGAAACTGTGAACGCCAAGAAATCAGGACTCCACCTGCCAAAGATTATTGGGGAATATAAACCTGGATATGCGTATGGAAATGTCAAGACACACAAGCCTGGAAACCCACTTCGGCCAATCATTAGCCAGATACCCACACCCACGTACAGACTAGCGAAGCGACTCAACGGCCTGCTGACTCCTTATGTCCCTTGCGCCTTCAGCCTGAAGTCGCCAAAGGAATTTGTTGACTTACTGCGGGGCACACGGGCCACAGGAATAAGAGCCTCGTTGGACGTAGAATCGCTGTTCACTAACGTACCAGTGGACGAGACAATCAGGATGATAGCTGACAGAGTGTATCGTGATCCAGCCTGTACTCCTCTTGACATGCCAGAAAATATCCTAAGGAAACTACTCCAAGCCTGTACTAAAGAGGCACCCTTCTTGAGCCCGGATGGGCACATGTATAAGCAAGTAGATGGGGTCGCCATGGGTTCTCCCCTAGGTGTCCTGTTTGCAAACTTCTACATGGGTACCATCGAGCAAAAAGTCATAGTCGACATGAACATGAAACCGGCCATATACTGCAGGTATGTTGACGACATTTTTACACAGGTACCTGATGTCAGACATCTGCAGGAGTTGAAGGAGGCATTTGAGCGGAGTTCCGTGCTGCGTTTCACTTACAAGATGGAAAAGGATGGGAAGCTGCCCTTTCTAGATGTAACAGTCATGGAAAAGAGCGGAGGTTTCCACACTGCAGTCTACACTAAGGAAACGAACATAGGAATGTTCCTAAATGCCAAAAGCGACTGCCCAGATAGGTACAAAGGAGTGTTGTTAACGCATCTGTCGACCGTGCTCTCAGCCACAGCTCAGAATGGAAGCAAGTCGACGAAGAACTCTGTAGGGTAAGGCAGGTCCTAGTCAACAACGGCTTCTCCAATGGTTTCGTCGAAGACATCATAAGAAGGAAAGTGAAACGCCATGCAACCTCTGAAGAGACAACCAACACAACACCTATACCCCCTATTAGACTATTTTACAGGAACTTCTTTTCCACAGCTCATAAAACGGAGGAAAGGGTCCTGAAAGATATTGTTAATAGAAACGTTATCCCTACAGACAAAAATCAGAGGATACAACTGACGATTTACTATAAAACCAGAAAAACGGCCAGCCTACTCATGAGAAACTCTCCAGACACAAAACAGAACGCTTTAAAAGAGACTAACGTCGTCTATGCCTTCAAATGCCCTCTTGGGGACTGTAAGCTCCAAAAAACCCAGTATATAGGCAAGAAAACAACATCTCTTTCTAGGCGTTTAACGATGCATAAGCAACAGGGCTCCATTAAGGAACATATAATCTCTTCCCACAACCAAACCATCGCCAGAGAAATCCTAGTAAACAACACAGAAATCATCGATAGATACAGCGATAGCAGGCGGCTTGACGTTTGCGAGGCACTACACATTAAAAAGTCAACACCAGCAATCAACAGCCAGTTAATGCACAACTATATTCTACCCACCTCAAGACTCCGCTCCAATATAGAAGCATCAAGAAATATGGACCAATAGGCTTTCTACAATCACTTCCATTCAATACCCATTGTTTCGTGTTCTGTCTTGTGTTGATGAAATTAATACCCTATTAATGCCACCTCACCCCATCCACCTCACTCAAATGTAGATATAAACAAATCGGAAATGTGTAAGTTCTATTCAGTTGTGTATGTGTAAACTAAAGTCTTTGAAAATGTAATAAGTTTTACGAAGCGCACTCAAGTGTCGCGTCAGACTAGAAATAAAAATGAAGGAACCATCGAAGATAGGGTCTTCAGTAGCAGACAAAAACCAACTGTATACTGCCGTTATGTAGATGACATATTCGTAATAGTAAAAGACTCAGATGAACTAATTGACCTAAAAAGACACCTAGAGAGAGAGTCAGTACTCCGATTTACACATGAAAATAGGGAAAATAACATTCTGTCATTCTTGGATGTACTAATAACAAAAACAGGAACCTCTTTAAGCACCAACGTATATACCAAGCCCACCAACATAGGATTATGCCTGAACGGTAGAAGTGAGTGCCCCCAAAGATACAAAGCCAGTGTTCTCAATGCTTATATTCGTCGAGCGCTTACCCACTGCTCTGAATGGAGCAACGTGAGTAGAGAGTTTGAAAGAGTAACTCAGGTATTGGTGAACAACGGATATAGCAACGCGGAAATAAACGCTGCTATAAGAAGACACTTGGACCGTTGGTATAATTCAGAACCTTGAATAGAAACCACAACACCCCCAATAAAATTATATTACAAATCAACCATGCACAGTGAACATATAAAAGAGGAAAGAATAATGAAAGAAATAATCCGTAAAGGAGTAAAAAGCACTACTCCTAACCAAAACATAAACCTGATAATATTCTACAAAACCAAGAAGACTTCCGAACTCCTTATCAAAAACAGCCCGAAGCCGACGGAGAACCCTCTACAGCAGTCAAGCGTTGTATACATGTACACTTGCCCCCACGAAGGATGTAACCTTCAATGTAAGTACATAGGTATGACGTCGACCAAGCTGACGAGGCGTTTGACATGCCATCTTCAATCTGGTGCCCCTAGGAATCACATGAGACAAGCCCATGACATTACTCTAACAAGAGAAATGTTGAACAAGAATACTTGCATAATAGACAAAACCCAAGATTCAAGAAGATTACAAATTCTTGAGGCAATTCACATAAGAATAGAGCGACCTACCATGAACACCCAAATCACGGAACTATTTACTCTACCCACCATGAGAGTAAGGACAAGACAAGAACATATCGATGCCAACACAGAAGACAATGTCCAAACATAACAGGCCAATTACACTGGATTAATCTTTGTGTTTAGATAGGAGATGCCTCGTATGGGCCAATAAGCCTTCTGCAGCCCCTATGTTTATCCCTTATGTATCCCCCCATGTTTTTCACCTTCATTGTATTATCACCTGACCTAATGCGGGTATAAAATCAACTAGTATTGTAAGATCTATTCACTTGAGAATGAACCATGGAGGTTCGAAACGTCGTGCAAATTATACAAATAAGTGTAATACACTCTATAGTAAATCACTTCTTTTCTTCACCTTAAAAAGTACGAAAATGAGTTTTGGAGAACTCCTATTCCAATTAAGCCCTGATGCTAAGAAAATAGTTAGAGGGATAGAAGCCCTAAACCAGAAAATAATAAATACAGAATATGCGGTCATATTCAATGAAACACATATATATATATATATATACACCGCGCACGAGTTCGCACTTCGCCCTGATGGCATCACCATATACCCATGGAAGGAGGGTAGACAGTTGGTGTGGGACTACACATGTGTATCCACCCTGGCTGACACCTATGTACACTTCGGAGCTGATCAAGCAGGTGGGGCGGCCAACCACAGGGAAACAGCAAAATCACTCAAGTACAGGCGACTGGAAGGTCAATACCTCTTTGTTCCCATAGCGTCTGAGACGCATGGCCCCTGGGCCAAGAGTGCCTTGGGATTTCTCAAGGAATTGGGTTCCAGGCTCATTGACGTCACCAGAGACCCAAGGGCTTCCAGTTTTTTATTTCAGCGTCTCAGTGTGGCGATCCAGAGGGGAAATGCTTGCTGCGTCCTCGGTTCCTGTCAAGAAGCGGAGGAGCTTCAAGAGATCCATAACCTTTAGGCATTTGTCTTGTATGTTTTGTAACCTTTAAATACACAATAAAGGAAAAAAAAAAAAAAGGGAAGGGGGTGGTAGGAGAAAAGCACACAGAAACTGCATTGGAGGGGACCTACATTCCCTCCAATGCGTTATGTGTGGTTTCCTCCGAGGCTATGGGTCCCCCTTCTTCCAGCCAGAGGTGGTACTCCCTTCCCTATTGTAAAAAAAAAAAAAAAAAAAAAAAAAAAAAAAAAAAAAAATTATATATATACATATATATATATACATATATATATATATACATATATATATATACATATATATATATATATATATATATATATATATATATATATATATATATATATATATATATATATATATATATATATATATATATATATATATGTATATATATATATGTATATATATATATATGTATATATATATATGTATATATATATATATATATGTATATATATATATATATATATATATATATATATATATACATTTATCTTTCATACATTTCTTTTCACTGTTGGTGGTAATTCAAAAATCAATTCTCCAAAATTCATTTTTATTTCTAGTCTGACGCGACACTTGAGTGCGCTTCGTAAAACTTATTACATTTTCAAAGACTTTAGTTTACACATACACAACTGAATAGAACTTACACATCTCCGATTTGTTTATATCTACATTTGAGTGAGGTGGATGGAGTGAGGTGGCATTAATAGGGTATTAATTTCATCAACACAAGACAGAACACGAAACAATGGGTATTGAATGGAAGTGATTGTAGAAAGCCTATTGGTCCATATTTCTTGATGCTTCTATATTGGAGCGGAGTCTTGAGGTGGGTAGAATATAGTTGTGCATTAACTGGCTGTTGATTGCTGGTGTTGACTTTTTAATGTGTAGTGCCTCGCAAACGTCAAGCCGCCTGCTATCGCTGTATCTATCGATGATTTCTGTGTTGTTTACTAGGATTTCTTTGGCGATGGTTTGGTTGTGGGAAGAGATTATATGTTCCTTAATGGAGCCCTGTTGCTTATGCATCGTTAAACGCCTAGAAAGAGATGTTGTTTTCTTGCCTATATACTGGGTTTTTTGGAGCTTACAGTCCCCAAGAGGGCATTTGAAGGCATAGACGACGTTAGTCTCTTTTAAAGCGTTCTGTTTTGTGTCTGGAGAGTTTCTCATGAGTAGGCTGGCCGTTTTTCTGGTTTTATAGTAAATCGTCAGTTGTATCCTCTGATTTTTGTCTGTAGGGATAACGTTTCTATTAACAATATCTTTCAGGACCCTTTCCTCCGTTTTATGAGCTGTGGAAAAGAAGTTCCTGTAAAATAGTCTAATAGGGGGTATAGGTGTTGTGTTGGTTCTCTTCAGAGGTTGCATGGCGTTTCACTTTCCTTCTTATGATGTCTTCGACGAAACCATTGGAGAAGCCGTTGTTGACTAGGACCTGCCTTACCCTACAGAGTTCTTCATCGACTTGCTTCCATTCTGAGCTGTGGCTGAGAGCACGGTCGACAGATGCGTTAACAACACTCCTTTGTACCTATCTGGGCAGTCGCTTTTGGCATTTAGGAACATTCCTATGTTCGTTTCCTTAGTGTAGACTGCAGTGTGGAAACCTCCGCTCTTTTCCATGACTGTTACATCTAGAAAGGGCAGCTTCCCATCCTTTTCCATCTTGTAAGTGAAACGCAGCACGGAACTCCGCTCAAATGCCTCCTTCAACTCCTGCAGATGTCTGACATCTGGTACCTGTGTAAAAATGTCGTCAACATACCTGCAGTATATGGCCGGTTTCATGTTCATGTCGACTATGACTTTTTGCTCGATGGTACCCATGTAGAAGTTTGCAAACAGGACACCTAGGGGAGAACCCATGGCGACCCCATCTACTTGCTTATACATGTGCCCATCCGGGCTCAAGAAGGGTGCCTCTTTAGTACAGGCTTGGAGTAGTTTCCTTAGGATATTTTCTGGTATGTCAAGAGGAGTACAGGCTGGATCACGATACACTCTGTCGGCTATCATCCTGATTGTCTCGTCCACTGGTACGTTAGTGAACAGCGATTCTACGTCCAACGAGGCTCTTATTCCTGTGGCCCGTGTGCCCCGCCGTAAGTCAACAAATTCCTTTGGCGACTTCAGGCTGAAGGCGCAAGGGACATAAGGAGTCAGCAGGCCGTTGAGTCGCTTCGCTAGTCTGTACGTGGGTGTGGGTATCTGGCTAATGATTGGCCGAAGTGGGTTTCCAGGCTTGTGTGTCTTGACATTTCCATACGCATATCCAGGTTTATATTCCCCAATAATCTTTGGCAGGTGGAGTCCTGATTTCTTGGCGTTCACAGTTTCGATTAGTCTGTTGACTTTTGCTTTCAATTCGGCTGTAGTGTCCTTCGTTACCCTTTGGAATTTAGTTTGGTCAGAGAGTATGAGGTTCATTTTCGCCAGGTATTCGTCTTTTTTAAGAATGACGTATATTGGCGACTTGTCACCTCTTCTGACAACTATCTCCTTGTTCTCACGAAGGCTTTTGGCTGCCGCTTTGAGCTCGGGGGACAGAATGGTGCTTCTGTAATTGCCTCGGAAGGAGGAAAGAATCGAGGCAATTACAGAAATAAAAATGAATTTTGGAGAATTGATTTTTGAATTACCTCCAACAGTGAAAAGAAATGTACGAAAGATGGAGAAAATTCGTGTTAGAATTATTAATCTTACTTTTTCGGTCATATTTAATAATATATGTCTACAGGAAAGACTGCTACCAAAATATACTAATATATATATATATATATATATATATATATATATATATATATATATATATATATATATATATATATATATATATATATATATATATATATATATATATATATATATATATATATGTGTGTGTGTATATCACGAAAATAAACACGTGATTAAGAATTTGACAATGTCAGACCACGGAGGAAAAATGAAACAGGAAATTTCCTTAAGTACTTTCGTATATTAAATACATCTTCAGAAGGTGAAGATCGTATATTAAATACATACCTTCTGAAGATGTATTTAATATACGAAAGTATATATATATATATATATATATATATATATATATATATATATATATATATATATATATATATATATATACACATATATATATATATATATATATATATATATATATATATATATATATATATATATATATATATATATATATATATATATATATATATATATATATATATATATATATATATACATATATATTATTAAATATGACCGAAAAAGTAAGATTAATAATTCTAACACGAATTTTCTCAATCTTTCGTACATTTCTCTTCACTGTTGGAGGTAAATCAAAAATCAATTCTCCAAAATTCATTTTTATTTCTAGTCTGACGCGACACGAGCGCGTTTCGTAAAACTTATTACATTTTCAAAGACTTTAGTTCACAAATACACAACTAAATAGAACTTACGCATCTCCGATTTTATATCTACATTTGAGTGAGGTGGAAGGGGTGATGTGGCATTAACACAAGACAGAACAAGAGGTGGCATTAATAGGGTATTAATTTCATCAACACAAGACAGAACAAGAGGTGGTATTAATAGGGTATTAATTTCATCAACACAAGACAGAACACGAAACAATGGGTATTGAATAGAAGTGTTTGTAGAAAGCCTATTGGTCCATATTTCTTGATGCTTCTATATTGGAGCGGAGTCTAGAGGTGGGTAGAATTAAGTACTTTATCACCTCGAGCTTACGTTCCCTCCCTGACTCCTCCTTGGCAGGAGACAAGATTCCCGTACAGCAAACTAGTGTAAAGACTACGAGTCCCTAAGGGACAATTTAACTTAACCTAAATGACTATAATTACAGCAGACACGTGGTTCACTGGTAAGTACCTGGATCTAATTACATGGAACTCCAGGATATGACCAGGATAAACAGACAAGAATACACTTAGAACAGAAGGGTGGCATGTGGTAATGATACTTATCTTAGTTACAAACTTAAGAGGTAGAGTAGGATAGTAGGAGGGGACGCCAAGCCAAGACGTCTAACCCGCCCCCAAGGTTGCTGTAAAGGAGGCCACATTTCCACGCAACCAGTAGCCTGACTTGGTCAGCTGATCATACAGTAACCATTTACTTATTCTCTAATACAATATTTAATTGCCACCATGCAATTCTAAGTATAAATATAGCATCCTAGCTTAACAATACGATACACTAAGCACTCTCACAGTGTAACTACAATGCTAGGAGCATCAAAATTCTCTTAAGTCTGGCATGAACGCAATCACCCACTATTTGCAATTTGAGGAACAATCTTGTGTATAAACTTACCATACAATTAACATTCCTTCCAAATAAACCAAACCTATCTAAAATTTATAATTTAAGTAACACTAATCCAACGTATAATCCTACACATTCAGGATCAATCACACTAAAATACATACATAAGTGAAGAGTCCCTACATCATCTGTATGTAAACAAATGCCATACGACACTGATCCATCTGCCACAGTGCAGTACTGGACCCAAGGTCGTAACATCCTCTCACTGTTGACACCCAACACATAGACAATTATATTTTTCATCAGAGAGAGAGACAGACAGATAGGCAGATAGACACAGAGAGCAAGAGACAAAGACATATATAGAGACAGTGGCAGACAATCGATAAATGGACGGATAGATGGCTGGAAACATGAATAGACAGATAAGTACATACATGGATAAATGGATGAATAGGTAGAATGATGGATAGACAAATAGATAGATGGCTAGATAGATGAAAAGATAGTTGGATGGATTAATGTATAAAAAGATGATTAGGTGCATGGATAGATAGAAGCAAATAAAGCTAGATGGACAGACGATTAGATAGATGGATAGAGTAATGGTTAAATGGATACAAAGCGAGATGAAGAGAATAATGGATAGAGAGCGAGATGAAGAGATTATTGGATAGAAAGCTAGATGGATAGCTGGCTGCACATATGGATGGATAGATGACTGGACATATGGCTGCACAGATGGATGGATAGAAAGATGGATAGATGTATATAAATAGATGGACAGAGTAGAGGGCAGAAGAATGGATGGATAAATAGATGGATGGTGCAACACAGGGGGTGGGCTGTGGCCAAGGGTGCTGCTAGTGGCTCAGGGTAAAGGTCAGCCCGGTCTGACTCACGCGACTCGCCAGAGTCTGTTGGTCTCAAAGATGAGGACCATGTCAAGCCCACCACCGCAGGTCTTTGCTCCACCACCTGGGTGCTACTGATCGCCCTGGAAGCCCTTCAGTCAACCACGGGGGAACTGCTACCAGCAATTCCAGCCTTGTTCCATGGAGGAGTGAAGGAAGACTCAGACTTACCTTCAACAGCACTTCCTCTGAGTCTTGCCAGCTGTAACAAAAGGGTCGCAGGTTTCTCTTTCACACCTGCATTTCTCCACTATCACAAGGTCGCCAGCTGGGTTTATATCTCTGCCCCCCAGCAGTGGAGTTTAGTGGTTGAACTCTGTTGCTTGACAGCATAAGTGTTGCTACTCTCACAGTGTTAAATCAGGATTGCCAGCCTAGGGTACGTTCCATAAATATCTGTGTTGCTCTCACTTTGCCAGCCACTAGAATATTTTCATATAAAATCTTACTGTTCATCTGTGGGGACTATAATATCACTCGTGTATGCTCGTAGAGATATATGGAGGCGAACTCAAACACGTCAGTAAAATTATATGACATATACTAACGAAAAGCTACATGAACACCCATATAGAAATGGTACATGAATAGACATATAAATAAATGCTCTGGAGATCGTCGGCAGCTCTCCTCTCACGACCTCTGACAACTCCATCAGCTGGGCAGATTTAAATGGGGGACTCACACCCCTCTCAAGAAGGGAGGGGTGGGGGCACTTCAGTTCGCATTTGTGTTCCTCACGTGTGCCCCAAAGAATGAGGTGATTTGGTAAAATGCTATGCCCAAGATTACTATCCGAGTGCCGGCGGTGGGGTGGTTCAAATAGCTTAGGCTATCACCTCATTATGTCCGGTCGTGATGGTCAAGTGGATTAAGGCGTCTTGTACATACCAGTTGCACTGCTTCTGGGAGTATGGGTTCGAGTCACTTCTGGGGTGTGAGTTTTCAGTTGCATATTGTCCTGGGGACCATTCAGGCTTGTTCGCATTTGTGTTCCTCACGTGTGCCCCAAAGATTGAGGTGATTTGGTAAAATGCTATGCCCAAGATTACTATCCGAGTGCCGGCGGTGGGGTGGTTCAAATAGCTTAGGCTATCACCTCATTATGTCCGGTTGTGATGGTCAAGTGGATTAAGGCGTCTTGTACATACCAGTTGCGTTGCTTCTGGGAGTATGGGTTCGAGTCACTTCTGGGGTGTGAGTTTTCAGTTGCATATTGTCCTGGGGACCATTCAGGCTTGTTCGCATTTGTGTTCCTCACGTGTGCCCCAAATAATGAGGTGATTTGGTAAAATGCTATGCTCAAGATTACTATCCGAGTGCCGGCGGTGGGGTGGTTCAAATAGCTTAGGCTATCACCTCATTATGTCCGGTCGTGATGGTTAAGTGGATTAAGGCGCCTTGTACATACCAGTTGCGTTGCTTCTGGGAGTATGGGTTCGAGTCACTTCTGGGGTGTGAGTTTTCAGTTGCATATTGTCCTGGGGACCATTCAGGCTTGTTCGCATTTGTGTTCCTCACGTGTGCCCCAAAGAATGAGGTGATTTGGTAAAATGCTATGCCCAAGATTACTATCCGAGTGCCGGCGGTGGGGTGGTTCAAATAGCTTAGGCTATCACCTCATTATGTCCGGTCGTGATGGTCAAATGGATTAAGGCGTCTTGTACATACCAGTTGCGTTGCTTCTGGGAGTATGGGTTCAAGTCACTTCTGGGGTGTGAGTTTTCAGTTGCATATTGTCCTGGGGACCATTCAGGCTTGTTCGCATTTGTGTTCCTCACGTGTGCCCCAAAGAATGAGGTGATTTGGTAAAATGCTATGCCCAAGATTACTATCCAAGTGCCGGCGGTGGGGTGGTTCAAATAGCTTAGGCTATCACCTCATTATGTCCGGTCGTGATGGTCAAGTGGATTAAGGCGTCTTGTACATACCAGTTGCACTGCTTCTGGGAGTATGGGTTCGAGTCACTTCTGGGGTGTGAGTTTTCAGTTGCATATTGTCCTGGGGACCATTCAGGCTTGTTCGCATTTGTGTTCCTCACGAGTGCCCCAAAGAATGAGGTGATTTGGTAAAATGCTATGCCCAAGATTACTATCCGAGTGCCGGCGGTGGGGTGGTTCAAATAGCTTAGGCTATCACCTCATTATGTCCGGTCGTGATGGTCAAGTGGATTAAGGTGTCTTGTACATACCAGTTGCGATGCTTCTGGGAGTATGGGTTCGAGTCACTTCTGGGGTGTGAGTTTTCAGTTGCATATTGTTCTGGGGACCATTCAGGCTTGTTCGCATTTGTGTTCCTCACGTGTGCCCCAAAGAATGAGGTGATTTGGTAAAATGCTATGCCCAAGATTACTATCCGAGTGCCGGCGCTGGGGTGGTTCAAATAGCTTAGGCTATCACCTCATTATGTCCGGTCGTGATGGTCAAGTGGATTAAGGCGTCTTGTACATACCAGTTGCGTTGCTTCTGGGAGTATGGGTTCGAGTCACTTCTGGGGTGTGAGTTTTCAGTTGCATATTGTCCTCGGGACCATTCAGGCTTGTTCGCATTTGTGTTCCTCACGTGTGCCCCAAAGAATGAGGTGATTTGGTAAAATGCTATGCTCAAGAACACTATCCGAGTGCCGGCGGTGGGGTGGTTCAAATAGCTTAGGCTATCACCTCATTATGTCCGGTCGTGATGGTCAAGTGGATTAAGGCGTCTTGTACATACCAGTTGCATTGCTTCTGGGAGTATGGGTTCGAGTCACTTCTGGGGTGTGAGTTTTCAGTAATATATATATATATATATATATATATATATATATATATATATATATATATATATATATATATATATATATATATATATATGCAATTGACGATCACAAAACACTGATCATTTTATGCGGAAAATCCACAGAGAAATATGAAATGAGGTGAACGTTTCGGCTTTGTTAAAGCCTTTGTCAACACCAGACTAACTGAGGAGAAGGGAGAAGGGGGGAAGATATATAGGCCGACACCTGACCAACCCATCCCAAGGGTTGGTCAGGTGTAATTAACCAAAAACAGGTAAAGCTTAGCTTAGAATGGTCAAAGAGGATTAAGCGGTCAGAGAATAAGGATGAAAGATTAAAGAAAAGCCTCATGAACACACAATATATGAATATACAAATATAATGAGACATTGTAAGCCTCTCTATCAGAGTTGTTTCTTAAACTGTTGTGCAATATTATAACTTAAAAATGGATCAAGTTTGTACATTCCAGTACTAACATTAAGAAGATTTGGACACTGACTGATTAGAGCAGACTCAATCAAATTCCGTTCCACGAAATCCCCACAATTGGTAATGCTTTTTGCCCCATTCCAATTAATATTGTGATCGCATAAACTCGTATGTAGATACAATGCATTAGACGTTTGGGCAGTTCTAATACTATAAGCATGTTGTGACAACCGCACGTACCTTGGACAAACAGGAAAGTCCTTACAATTGCGGTTGTCACAACATGCTTATAGTATTAGAACTGCCCAAACGTCTAATGCTACCACTCCATATCAACTCGCCAGAGTTCACCTGGATTGTCCCTTCGTAACCGGTGAAGTCCAAGTCGCCATCAGGGAGAAGCCTTTTCCCATGTCTGGAGTGCAACTTCTCCTGGGCAACGACTTGGCAAAAGATCTGCAACTGTCCAACCTGATCATCACGGACAAACCCCAGGTGTGTACTTCTGTAATGGATAATCCCATCTTTGAATATGTTCCAGCAGAGGTTCAAGAAAGTGATAAAGTTTTTCCTCCGGTTTTGGTGACCACCCATGCACGAGCTGCACGACCGCACCCAGCTGACTCTACTGCTACCGCTGTCCCTACGGACCCTCAGAATCTACCTCCAAATCTTACCAAGTTGGAGTTCCGTAAGTTACAGAGGGAGGATCAATCATTAACACCATTATTCTTCCAGGCTGAGACTCAACCTGACAGTATCCCTGGGTTCTTCCTATAGAATGAGTTGCTCTACCGCAGATACAGACCCAGCAAGATGAAGGAGGATGACGATTGGGCCAATGTCGAACAACTAGTGGTTCCCACCAGCATACGGCCCGATATTCTACACCTGGCCCACGGAGCTCTTTCTCACTATGATTTCAACAAAACCTACCACGGAATCAGACAAGACTACTACTGGCCAGGTATGGTAAAAGACGTTAAAAAGTACGTACAACAGTTTTATACATGTCAGATGGCAGGTAAACCTAACATCTCTATTTCCCAGGCCCCATTGACTCCTATTCAGGTGCCTGCGGAACCTTTCCACAGACTCATCATAGACTGTGTTGGTCCTTTACCCCGGACCAGTTCTGGCAACGCATATATACTAACTATCATGTGTCCTACCACCAGATTCACCATAGCAGTTCCAGTAAAGAACATTACGGCTGCTACTGTGGTGAAACACCTATTGAAGATCTTCACCCAGTATGGATTTCCAAGAGAGGTTCAAAGTGACTGTGGCACCAACTTCACCAGTGATCTCTTCAAGAAGACACTGGAGGAGTTCAACATCACACAGGTATTGTCCAGCCCCTATCATCCTGCTTCACAGGGTTCTTTTGAACGTAGTCATCAGACTATTAAAGCACTCCTAAAAAAGTTCTGCAATGACACCCTGAAGGACTGGGATGAACAACTTGACCTCATTATGTGCATTTTCAGAAGTCTCCCCAATGAGTCTCTAGGAGTATCTCCTTATGAGATGCTCTACGGACGTAAGTGCCGTACTCCTCTCAAAGCTTTCAAGGACTCTCTACGTAATGCCACCTTCAGTGACCCTCAGAATGTGCCCCAGTTTCTTCAAAACTTAAAACACATTCTAGAGTGAGTATGTAAATTTGCTAATAACAATCTATTGAAAGCACAGGGGAGGAGGAAGACTCATTTTGACCAAAGCAGCAAATTAAGGAAATTTAAACCAGGAGACTTCGTGTTGGCATATTTTCCTATCCCAGGTTCTCCATTGCAAAACAAGTTTTCAGGACCCTACCGCATTAAGGAGTGCAGGAAAAACAACAACTACATTCTTGAGACTCCAGATAGGCGGTGGAAGACCCAGCTGTGCCACGTCAACCTCCTGAAGCAGTATCAAGGTATTCCCCCCCACTGTGTTGGCATCAGTCTCTACATTTAAAGGTCCATACCTCCACAGTGAAACCTTCCCTGCTTCTCCCGAAAGCACTAACACTGAGTCGGTGCTATCCAAATCGGAAATCCTACCTGATCTTCATCTCAATTTACAGGTCTATAATAGAGCTCCTTCGCCATGTTCTAATCCTATTCTCGCCTCGCAAGATATCACAAAGCCTTTCATCCTCCATGTCGACGCCAGTGGTACCGGCATCGGGGGTGACCTGATGCAACAACGAGGAGAGGAGATTCTACCTGTTAGCTACTACAGCTACAAGGAACTACAGCACGATCGAAAGGGCGCTACTCATCGTCCTGAACTTGCAGCACTTCGAACCATACCTGCAAAGTGCTTGGTCTACCACCATCTACACGGACCACAATTACCTACGCTTCCTGCAGTGAGCCTAATTCAACAATCGACGGATTCTATGATGGGCTTGATATCTGCAGAATTTCAACCAGGAGATCTCTACATCAAGGGGTCTGACAACATCATAGCAGACACCCTCTCCAGAGGCTGCTCCACCTACCACTCGACCTCCTGAAGACGTAACTTCATCCGGAACCGCAGGCTTTGGGAGAGAGTTGTGACGATAATCTCTTTCAAGAGAGATTGAGCCTGCTCTTCCCTACTTAAAGTTACGTCAAGTTAACAAGTATAAGATGCTACATTCAAGATACGTCATTGGTAGCACAAAACGTTTTGACCAGGAGGCAAAACGTACCCAATAATCCTCCTACTCCACACACTCTCCACACCGGCTCATCGTCAACCAGCAAACTACCCATCCCAGCCAGCCTGCTCCTGATTGGTGACTCGCTGACCGCGCACCTGCACCTCAGCGCCATCTACATTAGTCGACATCTGAGCCTGACCAGCCATCAACTTCAGAATATTCTTTGTGCTCTTAGAGTTGACATCTTTCTCTGGCATACTAAGCTCTCTGGCTTTCATATACTAAGGGAGGTCTCAGCTAAAGCCAATATTCTCAGCACCATTTCTCCATTATAATATTTAATCTATTGTGTTTTTGCATTTATCTTTGTCATTTTATTGCACCAGTCATTTACCCGAGATTTGTCTTTATTTTCATTTATGTTTAAAGTAAATATATTAAAGTTTCATTGTTCATACTTTGTGTTTTACGTGTTCCTCCCTCTCACTTGCCCCAGACAAAAGGCAAGCAGTCTATCTTTTTTTTTGTAAGTGTGACCAGGCATTGACACCTGCCATTGGAGGACTGCTCTTGACATACCAGAAAACAGTCTAAGGAAAGTACTCCAAGCTTGTACTAAAGAGGCACCCTTCTTGAGCCCGCATGGACACATGTATAAGCAAGTAGATGGGTTCGCCATGGGTTCTCCCCTAGGTGTCCTGTTTGCAAACTTCTACATGGGTACCATCGAGCAAAAAGTTCTAGTCGACATGAACTTGAAACCGGCCATATACTGCAGGTATGTTGACGACATTTTTACACAGGTACCTGATGTCAGACATCTGCAGGAGCTGAAGGAGGCGTTTGAGCAGAGTTCCGTGCTGCGTTTCACTTACGAGATGGAAAAGGATGGGAAGCTGCCCTTTCTAGATGTAACGGTCATGGAAAAGAGCGGAGGTTTCCACACTGCAGTCTACACTAAGGAAACGAACATAGGAATGTGCCTAAATGCCAACAGCGACTGCCCAGACAGGTACAAAAGGAGTGTTGTTAATGCATATGTCGACCGTGCTCTCAGCCACAGCTCAGAATGGAAGCAAGTCGACGAAGAACTCTGTAGGGTAAGGCAGGTCCTCGTCAACAACGGCTTCTCCAATGGTTTCGTCGAAGACATCATAAGAAGGAAAGTGAAACACCATGCAACCTCTGAAGAGACAACTAACACAACACCTATACCCCCTATTAGACTATTTTACAGGAACTTCTTTTCCACAGCTCATAAAACGGAGGAAAGGGTCCTGAAAGATATTGTTAATAGAAACGTTATCCCTACAGACAAAAATCAGAGGATACAACTGACGATTTACTATAAAACCAGAAAAACGGCAGCCTACTCATGAGAAACTCTCCAGACACAAAGCAGAACGCTTTAAAAGAGACCAACGTCGTCTATGCCTTCAAATGCCCTCTTGGGGACTGTAAGCTCCAAAAAACCCAGTATATAGGCAAGACAACATCTCTTTCTAGGCGTTTAACGATGCATAAGCAACAGGGCTCCATTAAGGAACATATAATCTCTTCCCACAACCAAACCATCGCCAGAGAAATCCTAGTAAACCACACAGAAATCATCGATAGATACAGCGATAGCAGGCGGCTTGACGTTTGCGAGGCACTACACATTAAAAAGTCAACACCAGCAATCAACAGCCAATTAATGCACAAATATATTCTACCCACCTCAAGACTCCGCTCCAATATAGAAGCATCAAGAAATATGGACCAATAGGCTTTCTACAATCACTTCCATTCAATACCCATTGTTTCGTGTTCTGTCTTGTGTTGATGAAATTAATACCCTATTAATGCCACCTCACCCCATCCACCTCACTCAAATGTAGATATAAACAAATCGGAGATGTGTAAGTTCTATTCAGTTGTGTATGTGTAAACTAAAGTCTTTGAAAATGTAATAAGTTTTACGAAACGCGCTCAAGTGTCGCGTCAGACTAGAAATAAAAATGAATTTTGGAGAATTGATTTTTTAATTACCACCAACAGTGAAAAGAAATGTACGAAAGATAACGAAAATTCGTGTTAGAATTATTAATCTTACTTTTTCGGTCATATTTAATTATATATATATATATATATATATATATATATATATATATATATATATATATATATATATATATATATATATATATATATATATATGTCGTACCTAGTAGCCAGAACGCACTTCTCGGCCTACTATGCATGGCCTTATTTGCCTAATAAGCCAAGTTTTCCTGAATTAACATATTTTCTCTAATTTTTTTCTTATGAAATGATAAAGCTACCCATTTCATTATGAATGAGGTCAATTTTTTTTATTGGAGTTAAAATTAACGTAGATATATGACCGAACCTAACCAACCCTACCTAACCTAACCTAACCTATCTTTATAGGTCAGGTTAGGTTAGGTAGCCGAAAAAGTTAGGTTAGGTAGGTTAGGTAGTCGAAAAACAAATAATTCATGAAAACGTGGCTTATTAGGCAAATCGGGCCTTGCATAGTAGGCTGAGAAGTGCGTTCTGGCTACTAGGTACGACATATATATATATATATATATATATATATATATATATATATATATATATATATATATATATATATATAGGGGTACCACCACTGGTTTAATTAAAGGGACCCACATCCTCGAAGAAGAAAATAAATAGTGTTCAGAGAAGACCTTGTGGATTCTCACTGAATACTTTAATCTTTTCCTCTCCTACCACCCCTATTATTTTTGTTTTTTTTATTTGATTTTATTGCAATGCTACAGTTTACAGAAAACACACACTTATATAACAATATACCAATCAGTGTTCGAAGACCTCGTCCAGTTCCTCGGGGGTCGGGTGCATACCTAAGATACAGCACGCATTTCCCCTCTGAACAGCGACATTGAGGCGCTGGAACATAAAACTGGCCGCTCTTGGGTCTCTAGTCTTCCCAATGAGTTCCTCGCCCAGCTCCTTCAGGAACTTAAGTGCACATTTACCCCAGGCGCCCAGAGTCTCAGAGCCTATTGGCTGGAACCTGTAACAACGTTCTAGGTCCCTGTACTTGTTAGTTTTCTGGGTCTCCCTGAAGGTGGCCGCCCCGCCTTCCTCAGCTGCGCTATAAGGTAGATAGGTATCAGCCAATGTGGATGCACACGTGTAGTCCCACACGACCTGTTTACCTTCCGTCCACGGCTGCAGGGTAACTCCATCTGGGCGTTTTTGGCTGTTGTCAGTCCTGCACAACTGAGGTTCCCTTTGTGCTGGGCACCCAGCTGAAGCTAAACTTCTCTTGATGATGTCGTTGGCTGCTTCATGTCTGGCAATCTTTCCCTGTGTCTTACGACAGATGAGACCATGGCTGCCGTATTGGTCTGCCGTGCATGGCCGCAAATACACCGGTGCACGGTGGAGATAGGGGCGGCAAGGCGCAGAGCAACACCAATACTTAGGGTCCGATGGTCCAGGCGGGTGCCCAAGGCGGAATTAGGGACTGCCAACCGGAAGTCCCCGGCATGGGGAGCTTGCACAGCTAGAAGACGCGCTTTGTCCTTCCTGGAAGCTGCCTCCAGCAATGATGTGGCGATGTTCTCCACTATGGGGCTATCCCATTTGGACTGTTTGCAGTAATTTGGAAAAGTCGGTCGAGGATGAGAGTTGACAAGAGTGTCCCACTGACCGGCTCCTTCTGCGAATTTGGGATCATGAATCCCAATGAAGTCTCTTAGGTGTTCCGGTAGTATTTCCTTAACTAATTCACCTGTTGCACTGGTCGAGGATAAGAATGCCGGCAATGCTAATTGTGTCGCCTTGCGAATACCTATCCCCCACCGAGTCTAACTGGGAGCGTTGCTTGGTCCCATTGGTCATCTTGCAGGGAGAGGTTTAACACTTTCACGGTTATTGACCTTAGGAGTGTGTCATATTCTGTTAATTTTGGTCTGTCGAAGGAGGGAGCACACCTTAGGAAATAGGTCAGTCTGGGCAAAGCCAGGCACCTTGTGAGAAGGTACAAAGCATCGTGGGCGTCCAAAGCCCCTATTCTTCCCTCCATCCTCCTCAGGTCGTTCAGCTTTTCTTCGAGGACTATCTCAATGGCGCTCGAGCCCAGAGGTGCCCCTAGCAGCACACTGTCGGTGGGAGCGATCACTTGGGCTCCTGGCAATATGGTTCCCACTGCATCTATGGTTGGTTGGCTAGATGAGATGATTTCACACTTTAATGGGTTTAGGGTGAGTCCTAACTCCTCTCCCTTAGATTTCACCAGCTGTAGATCTTCTAGCAGGGACTCCTGTGTCCCTGCCAGGGTGCCATCGTCCAAGAACCAGATGTTGAGTTCGCTGGTCAACCTGCTTGTGACCTCTTTAACAGCCATGCAAAAATGAAAAGGGGCAAGTGGGTCTCCCTGCTGGACACCTTCTGCAGAAACAACTTCATGTTCCCCAAACAGCAGCGTCGATTCCCTACTGTACCCTGCTGAGACGA
The DNA here is from genome assembly GCF_040958095.1 of Procambarus clarkii. NCBI lineage: Eukaryota > Metazoa > Arthropoda > Malacostraca > Decapoda > Cambaridae > Procambarus > Procambarus clarkii. The sequence goes on along the minus strand of NW_027189128.1, from coordinate 7,003,962 downwards.
AGGGGAGTAGAGAAGGAAAGCTTGTTCGAACTGCTTCCAGTACCACATCCCTTTTTACCTGGTTGAAGGCATTTTTAAAGTCTAATTTAATTAATGCCTTATTTTCTGGGAGGTGCTTTATATAGGCTCGTGCTGCATGAGCTGCTGCTTCACAGCCATGAGGAACACCAAAACCTAGTTGATGGGGTCGAAGCATCGTCGCAGCGTCTATGCTAATTTTTCTGACAGCTGCCCTAGCAACAAGGCGCCGAAGTGTGTCACCCACGGCAATGGGTCTGACTCCACCATCTTTCTTCTTGAGGGCACAAAGGGATGCTCTAAAGAAAAAGGGTTTAATTGTATCTGGGATCAACCCAGAGAGGCAGTCGTTGACAAACGTCGTGACCTCTGACAATAGTGTCTCGGCAACTTCTCCGAGAACTGGGTTTACCATCTCCTTGAGGTGCTGAGGTCTTACTCCAGTGTATCCCCCTGCCGAGCCTGGCGGAAATGACATGATGGATTTGTATACCTCTGACGCTTAGAGGAATAGAGGTCCCATGTCTGGGACATTTGTGTCCTGAGCAGTGGGTTCCCATGGTACTCTAGGAGGGTGCTTCTCTCTCAGCGAGTTGGCGGTAGCGGTATTTCTAGGGGCGATTGTGTCTTCGCTGATAAGTAACCTAATTGCCCCTACTGTGTTGCCTTCTTCAATTTTTTTGGTCACTTGTGTTCCAAGTTTAAAATTATCATTGGAACTCTTGGGTCTGCCACGACGGTTTTTGCGTTGAGGAGGGATGGGGATCAAGTTGTCAGCTCTGGGGAAATTATTTATTGCCCTAGTGACTGATGAGGCTTATATATATATATATATATATATATATATATATATATATATATATATATATATATATATATATATATATAAGTATATATATATATATATATATATATATATATATATATATATATATATATATATATATATATATATATATATATATATACTTATAAAAACATAACGTTTCGAATACTTCTCGTATTCATCATCAGATCTAAAAGAAAAAACAGAAATCACAATCAAATAGCTGGTAAACAAAGAACTCATACTGAATATAATTGCCTATCAAAGAAAGGAAAATGCCTAAAAAACAAAACACTTAAGCGCACTTAAATTGATCAATACAAGTAAAACTTATTAACTGTCACATATATTAAAACTAATTTAAAATTCCACTAATAATTTATAACTACTAAGACAAACCATTCCATTAAACTTACGTGAAGTGATCAGAAGTGAAACTTGATACCTAACACATCGATACTAAACACTATAACAAATATTTATATAATGACTACAAATCTACAAAAAATGTATGTAAAATACAAACAGAATAAACGACAATTATAAAGTACTAACCAAAATCTTATAAAAAACTCAAATATTAAATAAAATTAAATACCAAAAAATGTATTATATATCCAAAATAAAAGATTATATTAATGTACAATGTTAAGACTTGAAATAAGTAAGAAAGGGCAAAGACATGGTAAACTAAACAAAATTAAACTACCAAAATAAACTAAAAATCAAATTACAGGGCCTACTGTGCACTATACAGTGTACAATTGAACAGCTGAAAGGTTGCTATTTAACAGAGGCCGCAGCTCCTTTATATATAAGGATTCCATTACTCTCAAATCTGACTGGCCATTCATACAAGTGTCCAGAATTTTAAAATCAGATTCCAGCAGAGAATGATCAAACTCATAACAATGGTTTCTAATCTCCGAAAATGCTGGTTTAGACAATGGTAATCCAGTCCTAAAAGATAATCCCCGGTGCTCAAGTATCCTAATCTTAAAGTTCTGAATGGAACTCCCGACATATCCAGCATTACAGCTGGAACAATTATACATATATACGACATTTGAGCACAAGGGGGTAGGCACTTTATCTTTAAATTTAAAATAAGAGCCTATGGTATTTGTGTTGACAAAAATAAATCTAAAGTCTACTTGAGGATAACACTGCTGCAACAGTCTCCTCAAACGACTCCTTACAGAGAAGCTAATACTGCCATAAAATGGTAATTTAATATATTTAAGATCCCTTTCCACTGTAGTAATCCTACACGATGGGTGAAACTTCTTATTTAAGAAATTTCTTATAAAAGTATAAACCATATGCACAGGATAACCATTATTTGAAAAAAAATTTCACAAGAAAATTAATTTCCTGATCAAAGTTATTCCAATTAGAACATAAAACAAAGGCCCCATTCAGTAGAGTCTTAATAGCATTTTTCTTAAAAATATCAGGAACAAAAGAATTAAAATTTAAACCTAAACCAGTAAAGGTTGGTTTCCGAAAAACATTAGTGTTGAACCCATTGAGGTTATTCACTTTTACATCAAGAAACGACAATGAATTATCAACTTCACACTCTGCAGTAAACCGTGCACAACGTATATATATATATATATATGTCGTACCTAATAGCCAGAATGCACTTCTCAGCCTACTATGCAAGGCCCAATTTGCCTAATAAGCCAAGTTTTTATGAATTAATTGTTTTTCGACTACCTAACCTACCTAACCTAACCTAACCTAACTTTTTCGGCTACCTAACCTAACCTAACCTATAGTGATAGGTTAGGTTAGGTTAGGTAGGGTTGGTTAGGTTCGGTCATATATCTACGTTAATTTTAACTCCAATAGAAGTAAATTGACCTCATACATAATGAAATTGGTAGCTTTATCATTTCGTAAGAAAAAAATTAGAGAAAATATATTAATTCAGGAAAATTTGGCTTATTAGGCAAATCGGGCCTTGCATAGTAGGCCGAGAAGTGCATTCTGGCTACTAAGTACGACATATATATATATATATATATATATATATATATATATATATATATATATATATATATATATATATATATATATATATATATATATATATATATATATATATAATAAATATGACCGAAGAAGCAAGATTAATAATTCTAACACGAATTTTCTCTATCTTTCTTATGTTTCTTTTCAATGTTGATGGTAATTCAAAGATCAATTCTCCAAAATTCATTTATATTTCTAGTCTGACGCGACACTTGAGCGCGTTTCGTAAAACTTATTACATTTTCAAAGACTTTAGTTTACAAACATACAACTAAAACTGAATAGAGCTTTCACATCTTTGAGTTTATATCTACATTAGGGTGCGGTGGATGAGGTGAAAACAAACTTTCAACAATGGGTATTGAATGGGTATTAAATTCAAACACAAGACAGAACACGAAACAATGGGTATTGAATGGAAGTAATTGTAGAAAGCCTATTGGACCATATTTCTTGATGCTTCTATATTGGAGCGGAGTCTTGAAGTGGGTAGAATATAGTTGTGCATTAATTGGCTGTTGATTGCTGGTGTTGACTTCTTGATGTGTAGTGCCTCGCAGACGTCAAGCCGCCTGCTATCACTGTATCTATCGATGATTTCTGTGTTGTTTGCTAAGATTTCTCTGGTGATGGTTTGTTTGTGGGAAGAGATTATATGTTCCTTAATGGAGCCCTGTTGCTTATGCATATAATCTTACTTTTTCGGTCATATTTAATAATATATGTCTACAAGAAAGACTGCTACCAAAATATACTAATATATATATATATATATATATATATATATATATATATATATATATATATATATATATATATATGCGGAAAATCCACAGAGAAATATGAAATGAGGTGAACGTTTCGGCTTTGTTAAAGCCTTTGTCAACACCAGACTGACTGAGGAGAAGGGAGAAGGGGGGAAGATATATAGGCCGACACCTGACCAACCCATCCCAAGGGTTGGTCAGGTGTAATTAACCAAAAACAGGTAAAGCTTAGGTGCCATATCACCCGGATTTAAAAAATTGTTGTAGGGTATTCATAATTTATTATCCTGATACATGTGAAAGGTGCTGCACCTAGGCCAAGTTTCAGCATCTCAGCCTAAATAGAGACGGAGAAAAAAAAAAAAAAAAAAAAAAAAAGACGAATTTTTCAACCATGTTCAAAAAATTTCACAGCCCACAATTGTGAACCAAAATCATTTATACGACACTCAGCTATGACCTTACTATATAATAAAGATTTGCATGTCACATTATTATCCCAGATGTATTTAGTGCAATAATACAGATTTTATAAAAGTTTCCCAAAAACGTATGCAACAAAATGAGGTGTATCATTATTTATAAAATCAATAAATCTACGTAGATAAGAATAATGACATGCGTTTATAGAGGCGTAAACTCTACATATAATGTGCAAGTTTCATGTAAATAGAATAATAAATAAAGGCTGTGAAATTTTATCTAGTTGTAAAAGTTGGAGTTGCGTAGCGCGCTCTCAAAGTTTCTCAACCTGCGGTCACTCGTGACTGGTGATTTACGCATTGCGGCCAGCTCGTATGGAGAGCTCGCATGCATCAAGCTGTCAATGCTTCTCTCTTGTTCGTTTGGTAAGTCATATTGCAGTACAAATAGCTAAAAATAGCATGTTCTGGGAGATATTGTGTGAGCGCGTCAACATACATCCTCTCTCCATGAGAGACACGCAGTCACTGACTGCACCACCCTCGTGTCAGACCATATGTTGTGTTGCCATATGTGTGACTTTATATTCATTTTATGCATAACATGTTATTTTCAACGCTATTACGAAAAATAAGACATCTACAACGTAAGATATAATACCCCGCGGCGTACTCACGGCGCGAGGACCAGATTCACGAAAGTTGCAGCGGGAAATTTGACTCTAATAACGTTATTTTTCAAGATATCATTAAACGGTTTGGACCACAGTGTTGCCAGAACGTTGTAGTATTTTTCGTAATTTTTCGTAAATATTCCATTTTTCATCGGATTTTCGGGTGATATGGCCCCTTAGCTTAGAATGGTCAAAGAGGATTAAGCGGTCAGAGAAAAAGGATGAAAGATTAAAGAAAAGCCTCATGAACACACAATATATGAATATACAAATATAATGAGACATTGTAAGCCTCTCTATCAGAGTTGTTTCTTAAACTGTTGTGCAATATTATAACTTAAAAATGGATCAAGTTTGTACATTCCAGTACTAACATTAAGAAGATTTGGACACTGACTGATTAGAGCAGACTCAATCAAATTCCGTTCCACGAAATCCCCACAATTGGTAATGCTTTTTGCCCCATTCCAGTTAATATTGTGATCGCATAAACTCGTATGTAGATACAATGCATTAGACGTTTGGGCAGTTCTAATACTATAAGCATGTTGTGACAACCGCAATTGTAAGGACTTTCCTGTTTGTCCAAGGTACGTGCGGTTGTCACAACATGCTTATAGTATTAGAACTGCCCAAACGTCTAATGCATTGTATCTACATACGAGTTTATGCGATCACAATATAATTTGGAATGGGGCAAAAAGCATTACCAATTGTGGGGATTTCGTGGAACGGAATTTGATTGAGTCTGCTCTAATCAGTCAGTGTCCAAATCTTCTTAATGTTAGTACTGGAATGTACAAACTTGATCCATTTTTAAGTTATAATATTGCACAACAGTTTAAGAAACAACTCTGATAGAGAGGCTTACAATGTCTCATTATATTTGTATATTCATATATTGTGTGTTCATGAGGCTTTTCTTTAATCTTTCATCCTTATTCTCTGACCGCTTAATCCTCTTTGACCATTCTAAGCTAAGCTTTACCTGTTTTTGGTTAATTACACCTGACCAACCCTTGGGATGGGTTGGTCAGGTGTCGGCCTATATATCTTCCCCCCTTCTCCCTTCTCCTCAGTTAGTCTGGTGTTGACAAAGGCTTTAACAAAGCCGAAACGTTCACCTCATTTCATATTTCTCTGTGGATTTTCCGCATAAAATGATCAGTGTTTTGTGATCGTCAATTGCACATATATATACATATATATATATATATATATATATATATATATATATATATATATATATATATATATATATATATATATATATATATATATATATATATATATATATATATATATATATGTCGTACCTAATAGCCAGAACTCACTTCTCAGCCTACTATTCAAGGCCCGATTTGCCTAATAAGCCAAGTTTTCATGAATTAATGTTTTTTCGTCTACTTAACCTACCTAACCTAACGTAACCTAGCTTTTTTTGGCTACCTAACCTAACCTTACCTATAAATATAGGTTAGGTTAGGTTAGGTAGGGTTGGTTAGGTTCGGTCATATATCTACGTTAATTTTAACTCCAATAAAAAAAAATTGACCTCATACATAGAGAAAAGGGTTGCTTTATCATTTCATAAGAAAAAAATTATAGTAAATATATTAATTCAGGAAAACTTGGCTTATTAGGCAAATCGGGCCTTGAATAGTAGGCTGAGAAGTGAGTTCTGGCTACTAGGTACGACATATATATATATATATATATATATATATATATATATATATATATATATATATATATATATATATATATATATATATATATATATATATATATATATATATATATATATATATATATATATATATATATATATATATATATATATATTACTGAAAACTCACACCCCAGAAGTGACTCGAACCCATACTCCCAGAAGCAACGCAACTGGTATGTACAAGACGCCATAATCCACTTGACCATCACGACCGGACATAATGAGGTGATAGCCTAAGCTATTTGAACCACCCCACCGCCGGCACTCGGATAGTAATCTTGGGCATAGCATTTTACCAAATCACCTCATTCTTTGGGGCACACGTGAGGAACACAAATGCGAACAAGCCTGAATGGTCCCCAGGACAATATGCAACTGAAAACTCACACCCCAGAAGTGACTCGAACCCATACTCCCAGAAGCAACGCAACTGGTATGTACAAGACGCCTTAATCCACTTGACCATCACGACCAGACATAATGAGGTGATAGCCTAAGCTATTTGAACCACCCCACCGCCGGCACTCGGATAGTAATCTTGGGCATAGCATTTTACCAAATCACCTCATTCTTTGGGGCACACGTGAGGAACACAAATGCGAACAAGCCTGAATGGTCCCCAGGACAATATGCAACTGAAAACTCACACCCCAGAAGTGACTTGAACCATACTCCCAGAAGCAACGCAACTGGTATGTACAAGACGCCTTAATCCACTTGACCATCACGACCGGACATAATGAGGTGATAGCCTAAGCTATTTGAACCACCCCACCGCCGGCACTCGGATAGTAATCTTGGGCATAGCATTTTACCAAATCACCTCATTCTTTGGGGCACACGTGAGGAACACAAATGCGAACAAGCCTGAATGGTCCCCAGGACAATATGCAACTGAAAACTCACACCCCAGAAGTGACTCGAACCCATACTCCCAGAAGCAACGCAACTGGTATGTACAAGACGCCTTAATCCACTTGACCATCACGACCAGACATAATGAGGTGATAGCCTAAGCTATTTGAACCACCCCACCGCCGGCACTCGGATAGTAATCTTGGGCATAGCATTTTACCAAATCACCTCATTCTTTGGGGCACACGTGAGGAACACAAATGCGAACAAGCCTGAATGGTCCCCAGGACAATATGCAACTGAAAACTCACACCCCAGAAGTGACTTGAACCATACTCCCAGAAGCAACGCAACTGGTATGTACAAGACGCCTTAATCCACTTGACCATCACGACCGGACATAATGAGGTGATAGCCTAAGCTATTTGAACCACCCCACCGCCGGCACTCGGATAGTAATCTTGGGCATAGCATTTTACCAAATCACCTCATTCTTTGGGGCACACGTGAGGAACACAAATGCGAACAAGCCTGAATGGTCCCCAGGACAATATGCAACTGAAAACTCACACCCCAGAAGTGACTCGAACCCATACTCCCAGAAGCAACGCAACTGGTATGTACAAGGCGCCTTAATCCACTTAACCATCACGACCGGACATAATGAGGTGATAGCCTAAGCTATTTGAACCACCCCACCGCCGGCACTCAGATAGTAATCTTGAGCATAGCATTTTACCAAATCACCTCATTATTTGGGGCACACGTGAGGAACACAAATGCGAACAAGCCTGAATGGTCCCCAGGACAATATGCAACTGAAAACTCACACCCCAGAAGTGACTCGAACCCATACTCCCAGAAGCAACGCAACTGGTATGTACAAGACGCCTTAATCCACTTGACCATCACAACCGGACATAATGAGGTGATAGCCTAAGCTATTTGAACCACCCCACCGCCGGCACTCGGATAGTAATCATGAGCATAGCATTTTACCAAATCACCTCATTCTTTGGGGCACACGTGAGGAACACAAATGCGAACAAGCCTGAATGGTCCCCAGGACAATATGCAACTGAAAATTCACACCCCAGAAGTGACTCGAACCCATACTCCCAGAAGCAACGCAACTGGTTTGTACAAGATGCCTTAATCCACTTGACCATCACGACCGGACATAATGAGGTGATAGCCTAAGCTATTTGAACGACCCCACCGCCGGCACTCGGATAGTAATCTTGGGCATAGCATTTTACCAAATCACCTCATTCTTTGGGGCACACGTGAGGAACACAAATGCGAACAAGCCTGAATGGTCCCCAGGACAATATGCAACTGAAAACTCACACCCCAGAAGTGACTCGAACCCATACTCCCAGAAGCAACGCAACTGGTATGTACAAGACGCCTTAATCCACTTGACCATCACGACCGGACATAATGAGGTGATAGCCTAAGCTATTTGAACCACCCCACCGCCGGCACTCGGATAGTAATCTTGGGCATAGCATTTTACCAAATCACCTCAATCTTTGGGGCACACATGAGGAACACAAATGCGAACAAGCCTGAATAGTCCCCAGGACAATATGCAACTGAAAACTCACACCCCAGAAGTGACTCGAACCCATACTCCCAGAAGCAGTGCAACTGGTATGTACAAGACGCCTTAATCCACTTGACCATCACGACCGGACATAATGAGGTGATAGCCTAAGCTATTTGAACCACCCCACCACCGGCACTCGGATAGTAATCTTGGGCATAGCATTTTACCAAATCACCTCATTCTTTGGGGCACACGTGAGGAACACAAATGCGAACAAGCCTGAATGGTCCCCAGGACAATATGCAACTGAAAACTCACACCCCAGAAGTGACTCGAACCCATACTCCCAGAAGCAGTGCAACTGGTATGTACAAGACTCCTTAATCCACTTGACCATCACGACCGGACATAATGAGGTGATAGCCTAAGCTATTTGAACCACCCCACCGCCGGCACTCGGATAGTAATCTTGGGCATAGCATTTTACCAAATCACCTCATTCTTTGGGGCACACATGGGGAACACAAATGCGAACAAGCCTGAATGGTCCCCAGGACAATATGCAACTGAAAACTCACACCCCAGAAGTGACTTGAACCCATACTCCCAGAAGCAACGCAACTGGTATGTACAAGACGCCTTAATCCACTTGACCATCACGACCGGACATAATGAGGTGATAGCCTAAGCTATTTGAACCACCCCACCGCCGGCACTCGGATAGTAATCTTGGGCATAGCATTTTACCAAATCACCTCATTCTTTGGGGCACACGTGAGGAACACAAATGCGAACAAGCCTGAATGGTCCCCAGGACAATATGCAACTGAAAACTCACACCCCAGAAGTGACTCGAACCCATACTCCCAGAAGCAACGCAACTGGTATGTACAAGGCGCCTTAATCCACTTAACCATCACGACCGGACATAATGAGGTGATAGCCTAAGCTATTTGAACCACCCCACCGCCGGCACTCGGATAGTAATCTTGAGCATAGCATTTTACCAAATCACCTCATTATTTGGGGCACACGTGAGGAACACAAATGTGAACAAGCCTGAATGGTCCCCAGGACAATATGCAACTGAAAACTCACACCCCAGAAGTGACTCGAACCCATACTCCCAGAAGCAACGCAACTGGTATGTACAAGACGCCTTAATCCACTTGACCATCACGACCGGACATAATGAGGTGATAGCCTAAGCTATTTGAACCACCCCACCGCCGGCACTCGGATAGTAATCTTGGGCATAGCATTTTACCAAATCACCTCATTCTTTGGGGCACACGTGGGGAACACAAATGCGAACAAGCCTGAATGGTCCCCAGGACAATACGCAACTGAAAACTCACACCCCAGAAGTGACTTGAACCCATACTCCCAGAAGCAACGCAACTGGTATGTACAAGACGCCTTAATCCACTTGACCATCACGACCGGACATAATGAGGTGATAGCCTAAGCTATTTGAACCACCCCACCGCCGGCACTCGGATAGTAATCTTGGGCATAGCATTTTACCAAATCACCTCATTCTTTGGGGCACACGTGAGGAACACAAATGCGAACAAGCCTGAATGGTCCCCAGGACAATATGCAACTGAAAACTCACACCCCAGAAGTGACTCGAACCCATACTCCCAGAAGCAACGCAACTGGTATGTACAAGGCGCCTTAATCCACTTAACCATCACGACCGGACATAATGAGGTGATAGCCTAAGCTATTTGAACCACCCCACCGCCGGCACTCGGATAGTAATCTTGAGCATAGCATTTTACCAAATCACCTCATTATTTGGGGCACACGTGAGGAACACAAATGCGAACAAGCCTGAATGGTCCCCAGGACAATATGCAACTGAAAACTCACACCCCAGAAGTGACTCGAACCCATACTCCCAGAAGCAACGCAACTGGTATGTACAAGACGCCTTAATCCACTTGACCATCACAACCGGACATAATGAGGTGATAGCCTAAGCTATTTGAACCACCCCACCGCCGGCACTCGGATAGTAATCTTGAGCATAGCATTTTACCAAATCACCTCATTCTTTGGGGCACACGTGAGGAACACAAATGCGAACAAGCCTGAATGGTCCCCAGGACAATATGCAACTGAAAACTCACACCCCAGAAGTGACTCGAACCCATACTCCCAGAAGCAACGCAACTGGTTTGTACAAGACGCCTTAATCCACTTGACCATCACGACCGGACATAATGAGGTGATAGCCTAAGCTATTTGAACCACCCCACCGCCGGCACTCGGATAGTAATCTTGGGCATAGCATTTTACCAAATCACCTCAATCTTTGGGGCACACATGAGGAACACAAATGCGAACAAGCCTGAATAGTCCCCAGGACAATATGCAACTGAAAACTCACACCCCAGAAGTGACTCGAACCCATACTCCCAGAAGCAGTGCAACTGGTATGTACAAGACGCCTTAATCCACTTGACCATCACGACCGGACATAATGAGGTGATAGCCTAAGCTATTTGAACCACCCCACCGCCGGCACTCGGATAGTAATCTTGGGCATAGCATTTTACCAAATCACCTCATTCTTTGGGGCACACGTGAGGAACACAAATGCGAACAAGCCTGAATGGTCCCCAGGACAATATGCAACTGAAAACTCACACCCCAGAAGTGACTCGAACCCATACTCCCAGAAGCAGTGCCACTGGTATGTACAAGACGCCTTAATCCACTTGACCATCACGACCGGACATAATGAGGTGATAGCCTAAGCTATTTGAACCACCCCACCGCCGGCACTCGAATAGTAATCTTGGGCATAGCATTTTACCAAATCACCTCATTCTTTGGGGCACACGTGAGGAACACAAATGCGAACAAGCCTGAATGGTCCCCAGGACAATATGCAACTGAAAACTCACACCCCAGAAGTGACTCGAACCCATACTCCCAGAAGCAACGCAACTGGTATGTACAAGACGCCTTAATCCACTTGACCATCACGACCGGACATAATGAGGTGATAGCCTAAGCTATTTGAACCACCCCACCGCCGGCACTCGGATAGTAATCTTGGGCATAGCATTTTACCAAATCACCTCATTCTTTGGGGCACACGTGAGGAACACAAATGCGAACAAGCCTGAATGGTCCCCAGGACAATATGCAACTGAAAACTCACACCCCAGAAGTGACTCGAACCCATACTCCCAGAAGCAACGCAACTGGTATGTAAAAGACGCCTTAATCCACTTGACCATCACGACCGGACATAATGAGGTGATAGCCTAAGCTATTTGAACCACCCCACCGCCGGCACTCGGATAGTAATCTTGGGCATAGCATTTTACCAAATCACCTCATTCTTTGGGGCACACGTGAGGAACACAAATGCGAACAAGCCTGAATGGTCCCCAGGACAATATGCAACTGAAAACTCACACCCCAGAAGTGACTCGAACCCATACTCCCAGAAGCAACGCAACTGGTATGTACAAGACGCCTTAATCCACTTGACCATCACGACCGGACATAATGAGGTGATAGCCTAAGCTATTTGAACCACCCCAGCGCCAGCACTCGGATAGTAATCTTGGGCATAGCATTTTACCAAATCACCTCATTCTTTGGGGCACACGTGAGGAACACAAATGCGAACAAGCCTGAATGGTCCCCAGGACAATATGCAACTGAAAACTCACACCCCAGAAGTGACTCGAACCCATACTCCCAGAAGCAACGCAACTGGTATGTACAAGACGCCTTAATCCACTTGACCATCACGACCGGACATAATGAGGTGATAGCCTAAGCTATTTGAACCACCCCACCGCTGGCACTCGGATAGTAATCTTGGGCATAGCATTTTACCAAATCACCTCATTCTTTGGGGCACATGTGAGGAACACAAATGCGAACAAGCCTGAATGGTCCCCAGGACAATATGCAACTGAAAACTCACACCCCAGAAGTGACTCGAACCCATACTCCCAGAAGCAACGCAACTGGTATGTACAAGACGCCTTAATCCACTTGACCATCACGACCGGACATAATGAGGTGATAGCCTAAGCTATTTGAACCACCCCAGCGCCGGCACTCGGATAGTAATCTTGGGCATAGCATTTTACCAAATCACCTCAATCTTTGGGGCACACGTGAGGAACACAAATGCGAACAAGCCTGAATGGTCCCCAGAACAATATGCAACTGAAAACTCACACCCCAGAAGTGACTCGAACCCATACTCCCAGAAGCATGGCAACTGGTATGTACAAGACGCCTTAATCCACTTGACCATCACGACCGGACATAATGAGGTGATAGCCTAAGCTATTTGAACCACCCCAGCGCCGGCACTCGGATAGTAATCTTGGGCATAGCATTTTACCAAATCACCTCATTCTTTGGGGCACTCATGAGGAACACAAATGCGAACAAACCTGAATGGTCCCCAGAACAATATGCAACTGAAAACTCACAACCCAGAAGTGACTCGAACCCATACTCCCAGAAGCATGGCAACTGGTATGTACAAGACGCCTTAATCCACTTGACCATCACAACCGGACATAATGAGGTGATAGCCTAAGCTATTTGAACCACCCCACCGCTGGCACTCGGATAGTAATCTTGGGCATAGCATTTTACCAAATCACCTCATTCTTTGGGGCACTCATGAGGAACACAAATGCGAACAAACCTGAATGGTCCCCAGGACAATATGCAACTGAAAACTCACACCCCAGAAGTGACTCGAACCCATACTCCCAGAAGCAGTGCAACTGGTATGTACAAGACGCCTTAATCCACTTGACCATCACGACCGGACATAATGAGGTGATAGCCTAAGCTATTTGAACCACCCCACCGCCGGCACTCGGATAGTAATCTTGGGCATAGCATTTTACCAAATCACCTCATTCTTTGGGGCACACGTGAGGAACACAAATGCGAACAAGCCTGAATGGTCCCCAGGACAATATGCAACTGAAAACTCACACCCCAGAAGTGACTTGAACCCATACTCCCAGAAGCATCGCAACTGGTATGTACAAGACGCCTTAATCCACTTGACCATCACGACCGTACATAATGAGGTGATAGCCTAAGCTATTTGAACCACCCCACCGCCGGCACTCGGATAGTAATCTTGGGCATAGCATTTTACCAAATCACCTCATTCTTTGGGGCATACGTGAGGAACACAAATGCGAACAATCCTGAATGGTCCCCAGGACAATATGCAACTGAAAACTCACACCCCAGAAGTGACTTGAACCCATACTCCCAGAAGCAACGCAACTGGTATGTACAAGGCGCCTTAATCCACTTAACCATCACGACCGGACATAATGAGGTTATAGCCTAAGCTATTTGAACCACCCCACCGCCGGCACTCGGATAGTAATCTTGAGCATAGCATTTTACCAAATCACCTCATTATTTGGGGCACACGTGAGGAACACAAATGCGAACAAGCCTGAATGGTCCCCAGGACAATATGCAACTGAAAACTCACACCCCAGAAGTGACTCGAACCCATACTCCCAGAAGCAACGCAACTGGTATGTACAAGACGCCTTAATCCACTTGACCATCACAACCGGACATAATGAGGTGATAGCCTAAGCTATTTGAACCACCCCACCACCGGCACGCGGATAGTAATCTTGAGCATAGCATTTTACCAAATCACCTCATTCTTTGGGGCACACGTGAGGAACACAAAGGCGAACAAGCCTGAATGGTCCCCAGGACAATATGCAACTAAAAACTCACACCCCAGAAGTGACTCGAACCCATACTCCCAGAAGCAACGCAACTGGTTTGTACAAGACGCCTTAATCCACTTGACCATCACGACCGGACATAATGAGGTGATAGCCTAAGCTATTTGAACGACCCCACCGCCGGCACTCGGATAGTAATCTTGGGCATAGCATTTTACCAAATCACCTCATTCTTTGGGGCACACGTGAGGAACACAAATGCGAACAAGCCTGAATGGTCCCCAGGACAATATGCAACTGAAAACTCACACACCAGAAGTGACTCGAACCCATACTCCCAGAAGCAACGCAACTGGTATGTACAAGACGCCTTAATCCACTTGACCATCACGACCGGACATAATGAGGTGATAGCCTAAGCTATTTGAACCACCCCACCGCCGGCACTCGGATAGTAATCTTGGGCATAGCATTTTACCAAATCACCTCATTCTTTGGGGCACACGTGAGGAACACAAATGCGAACAAGCCTGAATGGTCCCCAGGACAATATGCAACTGAAAACTCACACCCCAGAAGTGACTCGAACCCATACTCCCAGAAGCAACGCAACTGGTATGTACAAGACGCCTTAATCCACTTGACCATCACGACCGGACATAATGAGGTGATAGCCTAAGCTATTTGAACCACCCCAGCGCCAGCACTCGGATAGTAATCTTGGGCATAGCATTTTACCAAATCACCTCATTCTTTGGGGCACACGTGAGGAACACAAATGCGAACAAGCCTGAATGGTCCCCAGGACAATATGCAACTGAAAACTCACACCCCAGAAGTGACTCGAACCCATACTCCCAGAAGCAACGCAACTGGTATGTACAAGACGCCTTAATCCACTTGACCATCACGACCGGACATAATGAGGTGATAGCCTAAGCTATTTGAACCACCCCACCGCTGGCACTCGGATAGTAATCTTGGGCATAGCATTTTACCAAATCACCTCATTCTTTGGGGCACATGTGAGGAACACAAATGCGAACAAGCCTGAATGGTCCCCAGGACAATATGCAACTGAAAACTCACACCCCAGAAGTGACTCGAACCCATACTCCCAGAAGCAACGCAACTGGTATGTACAAGACGCCTTAATCCACTTGACCATCACGACCGGACATAATGAGGTGATAGCCTAAGCTATTTGAACCACCCCAGCGCCGGCACTCGGATAGTAATCTTGGGCATAGCATTTTACCAAATCACCTCAATCTTTGGGGCACACGTGAGGAACACAAATGCGAACAAGCCTGAATGGTCCCCAGAACAATATGCAACTGAAAACTCACACCCCAGAAGTGACTCGAACCCATACTCCCAGAAGCATGGCAACTGGTATGTACAAGACGCCTTAATCCACTTGACCATCACGACCGGACATAATGAGGTGATAGCCTAAGCTATTTGAACCACCCCAGCGCCGGCACTCGGATAGTAATCTTGGGCATAGCATTTTACCAAATCACCTCATTCTTTGGGGCACTCATGAGGAACACAAATGCGAACAAACCTGAATGGTCCCCAGAACAATATGCAACTGAAAACTCACACCCCAGAAGTGACTCGAACCCATACTCCCAGAAGCATGGCAACTGGTATGTACAAGACGCCTTAATCCACTTGACCATCACGACCGGACATAATGAGGTGATAGCCTAAGCTATTTGAACCACCCCACCGCTGGCACTCGGATAGTAATCTTGGGCATAGCATTTTACCAAATCACCTCATTCTTTGGGGCACTCATGAGGAACACAAATGCGAACAAACCTGAATGGTCCCCAGGACAATATGCAACTGAAAACTCACACCCCAGAAGTGACTCGAACCCATACTCCCAGAAGCAGTGCAACTGGTATGTACAAGACGCCTTAATCCACTTGACCATCACGACCGGACATAATGAGGTGATAGCCTAAGCTATTTGAACCACCCCACCGCCGGCACTCGGATAGTAATCTTGGGCATAGCATTTTACCAAATCACCTCATTCTTTGGGGCACACGTGAGGAACACAAATGCGAACAAGCCTGAATGGTCCCCAGGACAATATGCAACTGAAAACTCACACCCCAGAAGTGACTTGAACCCATACTCCCAGAAGCATCGCAACTGGTATGTACAAGACGCCTTAATCCACTTGACCATCACGACCGTACATAATGAGGTGATAGCCTAAGCTATTTGAACCACCCCACCGCCGGCACTCGGATAGTAATCTTGGGCATAGCATTTTACCAAATCACCTCATTCTTTGGGGCATACGTGAGGAACACAAATTCGAACAATCCTGAATGGTCCCCAGGACAATATGCAACTGAAAACTCACACCCCAGAAGTGACTCGAACCCATACTCCCAGAAGCAACGCAACTGGTTTGTACAAGACGCCTTAATCCACTTGACCATCACGACCGGACATAATGAGGTGATAGCCTAAGCTATTTGAACGACCCCACCGCCGGCACTCGGATAGTAATCTTGTGCATAGCATTTTACCAAATCACCTCATTCTTTGGGGCACACGTGAGGAACACAAATGCGAACAAGCCTGAATGGTCCCCAGGACAATATGCAACTGAAAACTCACACACCAGAAGTGACTCGAACCCATACTCCCAGAAGCAACGCAACTGGTATGTACAAGACGCCTTAATCCACTTGACCATCACGACCGGACATAATGAGGTGATAGCCTAAGCTATTTGAACCACCCCACCGCCGGCACTCGGATAGTAATCTTGGGCATAGCATTTTACCAAATCACCTCAATCTTTGGGGCACACGTGAGGAACACAAATGCGAACAAGCCTGAATAGTCCCCAGGACAATATGCAACTGAAAACTCACACCCCAGAAGTGACTCGAACCCATACTCCCAGAAGCAGTGCAACTGGTATGTACAAGACGCCTTAATCCACTTGACCATCACGACCGGACATAATGAGGTGATAGCCTAAGCTATTTGAACCACCCCACCGCCGGCACTCGGATAGTAATCTTGGGCATAGCATTTTACCAAATCACCTCATTCTTTGGGGCACACGTGAGGAACACAAATGCGAACAAGCCTGAATGGTCCCCAGGACAATATGCAACTGAAAACTCACACCCCAGAAGTGACTCGAACCCATACTCCCGGAAGCAGTGCAACTGGTATGTACAAGACGCCTTAATCCACTTGACCATCACGACCGGACATAATGAGGTGATAGCCTAAGCTATTTGAACCACCCCACTGCCGGCACTCGAATAGTAATCTTGGGCATAGCATTTTACCAAATCACCTCATTCTTTGGGGCACACGTGAGGAACACAAATGCGAACAAGCCTGAATGGTCCCCAGGACAATATGCAACTGAAAACTCACACCCCAGAAGTGACTCGAACCCATACTCCCAGAAGCAACGCAACTGGTATGTACAAGACGCCTTAATCCACTTGACCATCACGACCGGACATAATGAGGTGATAGCCTAAGCTATTTGAACCACCCCACCGCCGGCACTCGGATAGTAATCTTGGGCATAGCATTTTACCAAATCACCTCATTTTTTGGGGCACACGTGAGGAACACAAATGCGAACAAGCCTGAATGGTCCCCAGGACAATATGCAACTGAAAACTCACACCCCAGAAGTGACTCGAACCCATACTCCCAGAAGCAACGCAACTGGTATGTACAAGACGCCTTAATCCACTTGACCATCACGACCGGACATAATGAGGTGATAGCCTAAGCTATTTGAACCACCCCAGCGCCGGCACTCGGATAGTAATCTTGGGCATAGCATTTTACCAAATCACCTCATTATTTGGGGCACACGTGAGGAACACAAATGCGAACAAGCCTGAATGGTCCCCAGGACAATATGCAACTGAAAACTCACACCCCAGAAGTGACTCGAACCCATACTCCCAGAAGCAACGCAACTGGTATGTACAAGACGCCTTAATCCACTTGACCATCACAACCGGACATAATGAGGTGATAGCCTAAGCTATTTGAACCACCCCACCGCCGGCACTCGGATAGTAATCTTGAGCATAGCATTTTACCAAATCACCTCATTCTTTGGGGCACACGTGAGGAACACAAATGCGAACAAGCCTGAATGGTCCCCAGGACAATATGCAACTGAAAACTCACACCCCAGAAGTGACTCGAACCCATACTCCCAGAAGCAACGCAACTGGTTTGTACAAGACGCCTTAATCCACTTGACCATCACGACCGGACATAATGAGGTGATAGCCTAAGCTATTTGAACGACCCCACCGCCGGCACTCGGATAGTAATCTTGGGCATAGCATTTTACCAAATCACCTCATTCTTTGGGGCACACGTGAGGAACACAAATGCGAACAAGCCTGAATGGTCCCCAGGACAATATGCAACTGAAAACTCACACACCAGAAGTGACTCGAACCCATACTCCCAGAAGC
The DNA here is from genome assembly GCF_040958095.1 of Procambarus clarkii. Lineage (NCBI taxonomy): Eukaryota > Metazoa > Arthropoda > Malacostraca > Decapoda > Cambaridae > Procambarus > Procambarus clarkii. The sequence continues at coordinate 6,984,842 of NW_027189128.1, read as the reverse complement.
AACGCAACTGGTATGTACAAGACGCCTTAATCCACTTGACCATCACGACCGGACATAATGAGGTGATAGCCTAAGCTATTTGAACCACCCCACCGCCGGCACTCGGATAGTAATCTTGGGCATAGCATTTTACCAAATCACCTCAATCTTTGGGGCACACGTGAGGAACACAAATGCGAACAAGCCTGAATAGTCCCCAGGACAATATGCAACTGAAAACTCACACCCCAGAAGTGACTCGAACCCATACTCCCAGAAGCAGTGCAACTGGTATGTACAAGACGCCTTAATCCACTTGACCATCACGACCGGACATAATGAGGTGATAGCCTAAGCTATTTGAACCACCCCACCGCCGGCACTCGGATAGTAATCTTGGGCATAGCATTTTACCAAATCACCTCATTCTTTGGGGCACACGTGAGGAACACAAATGCGAACAAGCCTGAATGGTCCCCAGGACAATATGCAACTGAAAACTCACACCCCAGAAGTGACTCGAACCCATACTCCCAGAAGCAGTGCAACTGGTATGTACAAGACGCCTTAATCCACTTGACCATCACGACCGGACATAATGAGGTGATAGCCTAAGCTATTTGAACCACCCCACCGCCGGCACTCGAATAGTAATCTTGGGCATAGCATTTTACCAAATCACCTCATTCTTTGGGGCACACGTGAGGAACACAAATGCGAACAAGCCTGAATGGTCCCCAGGACAATATGCAACCTAAAACTCACACCCCAGAAGTGACTCGAACCCATACTCCCAGAAGCAACGCAACTGGTATGTACAAGACGCCTTAATCCACTTGACCATCACGACCGGACATAATGAGGTGATAGCCTAAGCTATTTAAACCACCCCACCGCCGGCACTCGGATAGTAATCTTGGGCATAGCATTTTAACAAATCACCTCATTCTTCGGGGCACACGTGAGGAACACAAATGCGAACAAGCCTGAATGGTCCCCAGGACAATATGCAACTGAAAACTCACACCCCAGAAGTGACTCGAACCCATACTCCCAGAAGCAACGCAACTGGTATGTACAAGACGCCTTAATCCACTTGACCATCACGACCGGGACATAATGAGGTGATAGCCTAAGCTATTTGAACCACCCCAGCGCCGGCACTCGGATAGTAATCTTGGGCATAGCATTTTACCAAATCACCTCATTCTTTGGGGCACACGTGATGAAACAAATGCGAACAAGCCTGAATGGTCCCCAGAACAATATGCAACTGAAAACTCACACCCCAGAAGTGACTCGAACCCATACTCCCAGAAGCATCGCAACTGGTATGTACAAGACGCCTTAATTCACTTGACCATCACGACCGGACATAATGAGGTGATAGCCTAAGCTATTTGAACCACCCCACCGATGGCACTCGGATAGTAATCTTGGGCATAGCATTTTACCAAATCACCTCATTCTTTGGGGCACTCATGAGGAACACAAATGCGAACAAACCTGAATGGTCCCCAGGACAATATGCAACTGAAAACTCACACCCCAGAAGTGACTCGAACCCATACTCCCAGAAGCAGTGCAACTGGTATGTACAAGACGCCTTAATCCACTTGACCATCACGACCGGACATAATGAGGTGATAGCCTAAGCTATTTGAACCACCCCACCGCCGGCACTCGGATAGTAATCTTGGGCATAGCATTTTACCAAATCACCTCATTCTTTGGGGCACACGTGAGGAACACAAATGCGAACAAGCCTGAATGGTCCCCAGGACAATATGCAACTGAAAACTCACACCCCAAAAGTGACTTGAACCCATACTCCCAGAAGCAACGCAACTGGTATGTACAAGACGCCTTAATCCACTTGACCATCACGACCGGACATAATGAGGTGATAGCCTAAGCTATTTGAACCACCCCACCGCCGGCACTCGGATAGTAATCTTGGGCATAGCATTTTACCAAATCACCTCATTCTTTGGGGCACACGTGAGGAACACAAATGCGAACAAGCCTGAATGGTCCCCAGGACAATATGCAACTGAAAACTCACACCCCAGAAGTGACTCGAACCCATACTCCCAGAAGCAACGCAACTGGTATGTACAAGACGCCTTAATCCACTTGACCATCACGACCGGACATAATGAGGTGATAGCCTAAGCTATTTGAACCACCCCACCGCCGGCACTCGGATAGTAATCTTGGGCATAGCATTTTACCAAATCACCTCATTCTTCGGGGCACACGTGAGGAACACAAATGCGAACAAGCCTGAATGGTCCCCAGGACAATATGCAACTGAAAACTCACACCCCAGAAGTGACTCGAACCCATACTCCCAGAAGCAACGCAACTGGTATGTACAAGACGCCTTAATCCACTTGACCATCACAACCGGACATAATGAGGTGATAGCCTAAGCTATTTGAACCACCCCACCGCCGGCACTCGGATAGTAATCTTGAGCATAGCATTTTACCAAATCACCTCATTCTTTGGGGCACACGTGAGGAACACAAATGCGAACAAGCCTGAATGGTCCCCAGGACAATATGCAACTGAAAACTCACACCCCAGAAGTGACTCGAACCCATACTCCCAGAAGCAACGCAACTGGTTTGTACAAGACGCCTTAATCCACTTGACCATCACGACCTGACATAATGAGGTGATAGCCTAAGCTATTTGAACGACCCCACCGCCGGCACTCGGATAGTAATCTTGGGCATAGCATTTTACCAAATCACCTCATTCTTTGGGGCACACGTGAGGAACACAAATGCGAACAAGCCTGAATGGTCCCCAGGACAATATGCAACTGAAAACTCACACACCAGAAGTGACTCGAACCCATACTCCCAGAAGCAACGCAACTGGTATGTACAAGACGCCTTAATCCACTTGACCATCACGACCGGACATAATGAGGTGATAGCCTAAGCTATTTGAACCACCCCACCGCCGGCACTCGGATAGTAATCTTGGGCATAGCATTTTACCAAATCACCTCAATCTTTGGGGCACACGTGAGGAACACAAATGCGAACAAGCCTGAATGGTCCCCAGGACAATATGCAACTGAAAACTCACACCCCAGAAGTGACTCGAACCCATACTCCCAGAAGCAGTGCAACTGGTATGTACAAGACGCCTTAATCCACTTGACCATCACGACCGGACATAATGAGGTGATAGCCTAAGCTATTTGAACCACCCCACCGCCGGCACTCGGATAGTAATCTTGGGCATAGCATTTTACCAAATCACCTCATTCTTTGGGGCACACGTGAGGAACACAAATGCGAACAAGCCTGAATGGTCCCCAGGACAATATGCAACTGAAAACTCATACCCCAGAAGTGACTCGAACCCATACTCCCAGAAGCAGTGCAACTGGTATGTACAAGACGCCTTAATCCACTTGACCATCACGACCGGACATAATGAGGTGATAGCCTAAGCTATTTGAACCACTCCACTGCCGGCACTCGAATAGTAATCTTGGGCATAGCATTTTACCAAATCACCTCATTCTTTGGGGCACACGTGAGGAACACAAATGCGAACAAGCCTGAATGGTCCCCAGGACAATATGCAACCTAAAACTCACACCCCAGAAGTGACTCGAACCCATACTCCCAGAAGCAACGCAACTGGTATGTACAAGACGCCTTAATCCACTTGACCATCACGACCGGACATAATGAGGTGATAGCCTAAGCTATTTAAACCACCCCACCGCCGGCACTCGGATAGTAATCTTGGGCATAGCATTTTACCAAATCACCTCATTCTTCGGGGCACACGTGAGGAACACAAATGCGAACAAGCCTGAATGGTCCCCAGGACAATATGCAACTGAAAACTCACACCCCAGAAGTGACTCGAACCCATACTCCCAGAAGCAACGCAACTGGTATGTACAAGACGCCTTAATCCACTTGACCAACACGACCGGACATACTGAGGTGATAGCCTAAGCTATTTGAACCACCCCAGCGCCGGCACTCGGATAGTAATCTTGGGCATAGCATTTTACCAAATCACCTCATTCTTTGGGGCACACGTGATGAAACAAATGCGAACAAGCCTGAATGGTCCCCAGAACAATATGCAACTGAAAACTCACACCCCAGAAGTGACTCGAACCCATACTCCCAGAAGCATCGCAACTGGTATGTACAAGACGCCTTAATTCACTTGACCATCACGACCGGACATAATGAGGTGATAGCCTAAGCTATTTGAACCACCCCACCGCCGGCACTCGGATAGTAATCTTGGGCATAGCATTTTACCAAATCACCTCATTCTTTGGGGCACTCATGAGGAACACAAATGCGAACAAACCTGAATGGTCCCCAGGACAATATGCAACTGAAAACTCACACCCCAGAAGTGACTCGAACCCATACTCCCAGAAGCAGTGCAACTGGTATGTACAAGACGCCTTAATCCACTTGACCATCACGACCGGACATAATGAGGTGATAGCCTAAGCTATTTGAACCACCCCACCGCCGGCACTCGGATAGTAATCTTGGGCATAGCATTTTACCAAATCACCTCATTCTTTGGGGCACACGTGAGGAACACAAATGCGAACAAGCCTGAATGGTCCCCAGGACAATATGCAACTGAAAACTCACACCCCAGAAGTGACTTGAACCCATACTCCCAGAAGCAACGCAACTGGTATGTACAAGACGCCTTAATCCACTTGACCATCACGACCGGACATAATGAGGTGATAGCCTAAGCTATTTGAACCACCCCACCGCCGGCACTCGGATAGTAATCTTGGGCATAGCATTTTACCAAATCACCTCATTCTTTGGGGCACACGTGAGGAACACAAATGCGAACAAGCCTGAATGGTCCCCAGGACAATATGCAACTGAAAACTCACACCCCAGAAGTGACTCGAACCCATACTCCCAGAAGCAACGCAACTGGTATGTACAAGACGCCTTAATCCACTTGACCATCACGACCGGACATAATGAGGTGATAGCCTAAGCTATTTGAACCACCCCACCGCCGGCACTCGGATAGTAATCTTGGGCATAGCATTTTACCAAATCACCTCATTCTTCGGGGCACACGTGAGGAACACAAATGCGAACAAGCCTGAATGGTCCCCAGGACAATATGCAACTGAAAACTCACACCCCAGAAGTGACTCGAACCCATACTCCCAGAAGCAACGCAACTGGTATGTACAAGACGCCTTAATCCACTTGACCATCACGACCGGACATAATGAGGTGATAGCCTAAGCTATTTGAACCACCCCAGCGCCGGCACTCGGATAGTAATCTTGGGCATAGCATTTTACCAAATCACCTCATTATTTGGGGCACACGTGAGGAACACAAATGCGAACAAGCCTGAATGGTCCCCAGGACAATATGCAACTGAAAACTCACACCCCAGAAGTGACTCGAACCCATACTCCCAGAAGCAACGCAACTGGTATGTACAAGACGCCTTAATCCACTTGACCATCACAACCGGACATAATGAGGTGATAGCCTAAGCTATTTGAACCACCCCACCGCCGGCACTCGGATAGTAATCTTGAGCATAGCATTTTACCAAATCACCTCATTCTTTGGGGCACACGTGAGGAACACAAATGCGAACAAGCCTGAATGGTCCCCAGGACAATATGCAACTGAAAACTCACACCCCAGAAGTGACTCGAACCCATACTCCCAGAAGCAACGCAACTGGTTTGTACAAGACGCCTTAATCCACTTGACCATCACGACCTGACATAATGAGGTGATAGCCTAAGCTATTTGAACGACCCCACCGCCGGCACTCGGATAGTAATCTTGGGCATAGCATTTTACCAAATCACCTCATTCTTTGGGGCACACGTGAGGAACACAAATGCGAACAAGCCTGAATGGTCCCCAGGACAATATGCAACTGAAAACTCACACACCAGAAGTGACTCAAACCCATACTCCCAGAAGCAACGCAACTGGTATGTACAAGACGCCTTAATCCACTTGACCATCACGACCGGACATAATGAGGTGATAGCCTAAGCTATTTGAACCACCCCACCGCCGGCACTCGGATAGTAATCTTGGGCATAGCATTTTACCAAATCACCTCAATCTTTGGGGCACACGTGAGGAACACAAATGCGAACAAGCCTGAATGGTCCCCAGGACAATATGCAACTGAAAACTCACACCCCAGAAGTGACTCGAACCCATACTCCCAGAAGCAGTGCAACTGGTATGTACAAGACGCCTTAATCCACTTGACCATCACGACCGGACATAATGAGGTGATAGCCTAAGCTATTTGAACCACCCCACCGCCGGCACTCGGATAGTAATCTTGGGCATAGCATTTTACCAAATCACCTCATTCTTTGGGGCACACGTGAGGAACACAAATGCGAACAAGCCTGAATGGTCCCCAGGACAATATGCAACTGAAAACTCACACCCCAGAAGTGACTCGAACCCATACTCCCAGAAGCAGTGCAACTGGTATGTACAAGACGCCTTAATCCACTTGACCATCACGACCGGACATAATGAGGTGATAGCCTAAGCTATTTGAACCACTCCACTGCCGGCACTCGAATAGTAATCTTGGGCATAGCATTTTACCAAATCACCTCATTCTTTGGGGCACACGTGAGGAACACAAATGCGAACAAGCCTGAATGGTCCCCAGGACAATATGCAACCTAAAACTCACACCCCAGAAGTGACTCGAACCCATACTCCCAGAAGCAACGCAACTGGTATGTACAAGACGCCTTAATCCACTTGACCATCACGACCGGACATAATGAGGTGATAGCCTAAGCTATTTAAACCACCCCACCGCCGGCACTCGGATAGTAATCTTGGGCATAGCATTTTACCAAATCACCTCATTCTTCGGGGCACACGTGAGGAACACAAATGCGAACAAGCCTGAATGGTCCCCAGGACAATATGCAACTGAAAACTCACACCCCAGAAGTGACTCGAACCCATACTCCCAGAAGCAACGCAACTGGTATGTACAAGACGCCTTAATCCACTTGACCAACACGACCGGACATACTGAGGTGATAGCCTAAGCTATTTGAACCACCCCAGCGCCGGCACTCGGATAGTAATCTTGGGCATAGCATTTTACCAAATCACCTCATTCTTTGGGGCACACGTGATGAAACAAATGCGAACAAGCCTGAATGGTCCCCAGAACAATATGCAACTGAAAACTCACACCCCAGAAGTGACTCGAACCCATACTCCCAGAAGCATCGCAACTGGTATGTACAAGACGCCTTAATTCACTTGACCATCACGACCGGACATAATGAGGTGATAGCCTAAGCTATTTGAACCACCCCACCGCCGGCACTCGGATAGTAATCTTGGGCATAGCATTTTACCAAATCACCTCATTCTTCGGGGCACACGTGAGGAACACAAATGCGAACAAGCCTGAATGGTCCCCAGGACAATATGCAACTGAAAACTCACACCCCAGAAGTGACTCGAACCCATACTCCCAGAAGCAACGCAACTGGTATGTACAAGACGCCTTAATCCACTTGACCATCACGACCGGACATAATGAGGTGATAGCCTAAGCTATTTGAACCACCCCAGCGCCGGCACTCGGATAGTAATCTTGGGCATAGCATTTTACCAAATCACCTCATTATTTGGGGCACACGTGAGGAACACAAATGCGAACAAGCCTGAATGGTCCCCAGGACAATATGCAACTGAAAACTCACACCCCAGAAGTGACTCGAACCCATACTCCCAGAAGCAACGCAACTGGTATGTACAAGACGCCTTAATCCACTTGACCATCACAACCGGACATAATGAGGTGATAGCCTAAGCTTTTTGAACCACCCCACCGCCGGCACTCGGATAGTAATCTTGAGCATAGCATTTTACCAAATCACCTCATTCTTTGGGGCACACGTGAGGAACACAAATGCGAACAAGCCTGAATGGTCCCCAGGACAATATGCAACTGAAAACTCACACCCCAGAAGTGACTCGAACCCATACTCCCAGAAGCAACGCAACTGGTTTGTACAAGACACCTTAATCCACTTGACCATCACGACCGGACATAATGAGGTGATAGCCTAAGCTATTTGAACGACCCCACCGCCGGCACTCGGATAGTAATATTGGGCATAGCATTTTACCAAATCACCTCATTCTTTGGGGCACACGTGAGGAACACAAATGCGAACAAGCCTGAATGGTCCCCAGGACAATATGCAACTGAAAACTCACACACCAGAAGTGACTCGAACCCATACTCCCAGAAGCAACGCAACTGGTATGTACAAGACGCCTTAATCCACTTGACCATCACGACCGGACATAATGAGGTGATAGCCTAAGCTATTTGAACCACCCCACCGCCGGCACTCGGATAGTAATCTTGGGCATAGCATTTTACCAAATCACCTCAATCTTTGGAGCACACGTGAGGAACACAAATGCGAACAAGCCTGAATAGTCCCCAGGACAATATGCAACTGAAAACTCACACCCCAGAAGTGACTCGAACCCATACTCCCAGAAGCAGTGCAACTGGTATGTACAAGACGCCTTAATCCACTTGACCATCACGACCGGACATAATGAGGTGATAGCCTAAGCTATTTGAACCACCCCACCGCCGGCACTCGGATAGTAATCTTGGGCATAGCATTTTACCAAATCACCTCATTCTTTGGGGCACACGTGAGGAACACAAATGCGAACAAGCCTGAATGGTCCCCAGGACAATATGCAACTGAAAACTCACACCCCAGAAGTGACTCGAACCCATACTCCCAGAAGCAGTGCAACTGGTATGTACAAGACGCCTTAATCCACTTGACCATCACGACCGGACATAATGAGGTGATAGCCTAAGCTATTTGAACCACCCCACCGCCGGCACTCGGATAGTAATCTTGGGCATAGCATTTTACCAAATCACCTCATTCTTTGGGGCACTCATGAGGAACACAAATGCGAACAAACCTGAATGGTCCCCAGGACAATATGCAACTGAAAACTCACACCCCAGAAGTGACTCGAACCCATACTCCCAGAAGCAGTGCAACTGGTATGTACAAGACGCCTTAATCCACTTGACCATCACGACCGGACATAATGAGGTGACAGCCTAAGCTATTTGAACCACCCCACCGCCGGCACTCGGATAGTAATCTTGGGCATAGCATTTTGCCAAATCACCTCATTCTTTGGGGCACACGTGAGGAACACAAATGCGAACAAGCCTGAATGGTCCCCAGGACAATATGCAACTGAAAACTCACACCCCAGAAGTGACTTGAACCCATACTCCCAGAAGCAACGCAACTGGTATGTACAAGACGCCTTAATCCACTTGACCATCACGACCGGACATAATGAGGTGATAGCCTAAGCTATTTGAACCACCCCAGCGCCGGCACTCGGATAGTAATCTTGGGCATAGCATTTTACCAAATCACCTCATTCTTTGGGGCACACGTGATGAAACAAATGCGAACAAGCCTGAATGGTCCCCAGAACAATATGCAACTGAAAACTCACACCCCAGAAGTGACTCGAACCCATACTCCCAGAAGCATCGCAACTGGTATGTACAAGACGCCTTAATTCACTTGACCATCACGACCGGACATAATGAGGTGATAGCCTAAGCTATTTGAACCACCCCACCGCCGGCACTCGGATAGTAATCTTGGGCATAGCATTTTACCAAATCACCTCATTCTTCGGGGCACACGTGAGGAACACAAATGCGAACAAGCCTGAATGGTCCCCAGGACAATATGCAACTGAAAACTCACACCCCAGAAGTGACTCGAACCCATACTCCCAGAAGCAACGCAACTGGTATGTACAAGACGCCTTAATCCACTTGACCATCACGACCGGACATAATGAGGTGATAGCCTAAGCTATTTGAACCACCCCAGCGCCGGCACTCGGATAGTAATCTTGGGCATAGCATTTTACCAAATCACCTCATTATTTGGGGCACACGTGAGGAACACAAATGCGAACAAGCCTGAATGGTCCCCAGGACAATATGCAACTGAAAACTCACACCCCAGAAGTGACTCGAACCCATACTCCCAGAAGCAACGCAACTGGTATGTACAAGACGCCTTAATCCACTTGACCATCACAACCGGACATAATGAGGTGATAGCCTAAGCTTTTTGAACCACCCCACCGCCGGCACTCGGATAGTAATCTTGAGCATAGCATTTTACCAAATCACCTCATTCTTTGGGGCACACGTGAGGAACACAAATGCGAACAAGCCTGAATGGTCCCCAGGACAATATGCAACTGAAAACTCACACCCCAGAAGTGACTCGAACCCATACTCCCAGAAGCAACGCAACTGGTTTGTACAAGACACCTTAATCCACTTGACCATCACGACCGGACATAATGAGGTGATAGCCTAAGCTATTTGAACGACCCCACCGCCGGCACTCGGATAGTAATCTTGGGCATAGCATTTTACCAAATCACCTCATTCTTTGGGGCACACGTGAGGAACACAAATGCGAACAAGCCTGAATGGTCCCCAGGACAATATGCAACTGAAAACTCGCACACCAGAAGTGACTCGAACCCATACTCCCAGAAGCAACGCAACTGGTATGTACAAGACGCCTTAATCCACTTGACCATCACGACCGGACATAATGAGGTGATAGCCTAAGCTATTTGAACCACCCCACCGCCGGCACTCGGATAGTAATCTTGGGCATAGCATTTTACCAAATCACCTCAATCTTTGGGGCACACGTGAGGAACACAAATGCGAACAAGCCTGAATAGTCCCCAGGACAATATGCAACTGAAAACTCACACCCCAGAAGTGACTCGAACCCATACTCCCAGAAGCAGTGCAACTGGTATGTACAAGACGCCTTAATCCACTTGACCATCACGACCGGACATAATGAGGTGATAGCCTAAGCTATTTGAACCACCCCACCGCCGGCACTCGGATAGTAATCTTGGGCATAGCATTTTACCAAATCACCTCATTCTTTGGGGCACACGTGAGGAACACAAATGCGAACAAGCCTGAATGGTCCCCAGGACAATATGCAACTGAAAACTCACACCCCAGAAGTGACTCGAACCCATACTCCCAGAAGCAGTGCAACTGGTATGTACAAGACGCCTTAATCCACTTGACCATCACGACCGGACATAATGAGGTGATAGCCTAAGCTATTTGAACCACCCCACCGCCGGCACTCGGATAGTAATCTTGGGCATAGCATTTTACCAAATCACCTCATTCTTTGGGGCACTCATGAGGAACACAAATGCGAACAAACCTGAATGGTCCCCAGGACAATATGCAACTGAAAACTCACACCCCAGAAGTGACTCGAACCCATACTCCCAGAAGCAGTGCAACTGGTATGTACAAGACGCCTTAATCCACTTGACCATCACGACCGGACATAATGAGGTGACAGCCTAAGCTATTTGAACCACCCCACCGCCGGCACTCGGATAGTAATCTTGGGCATAGCATTTTACCAAATCACCTCATTCTTTGGGGCACACGTGAGGAACACAAATGCGAACAAGCCTGAATGGTCCCCAGGACAATATGCAACTGAAAACTCACACCCCAGAAGTGACTTGAACCCATACTCCCAGAAGCAACGCAACTGGTATGTACAAGACGCCTTAATCCACTTGACCATCACGACCGGACATAATGAGGTGATAGCCTAAGCTATTTAAACCACCCCACCGCCGGCACTCGGATAGAAATCTTGGGCATAGCATTTTACCAAATCACCTCATTCTTCGGGGCACACGTGAGGAACACAAATGCGAACAAGCCTGAATGGTCCCCAGGACAATATGCAACTGAAAACTCACACCCCAGAAGTGACTCGAACCCATACTCCCAGAAGCAACGCAACTGGTATGTACAAGACGCCTTAATCCACTTGACCATCACGACCGGACATAATGAGGTGATAGCCTAAGCTATTTGAACCACCCCAGCGCCGGCACTCGGATAGTAATCTTGGGCATAGCATTTTACCAAATCACCTCATTCTTTGGGGCACACGTGATGAAACAAATGCGAACAAGCCTGAATGGTCCCCAGAACAATATGCAACTGAAAACTCACACCCCAGAAGTGACTCGAACCCATACTCCCAGAAGCATCGCAACTGGTATGTACAAGACGCCTTAATTCACTTGACCATCACGACCGGACATAATGAGGTGATAGCCTAAGCTATTTGAACCACCCCACCGCCGGCACTCGGATAGTAATCTTGGGCATAGCATTTTACCAAATCACCTCATTCTTCGGGGCACACGTGAGGAACACAAATGCGAACAAGCCTGCCCAGCAAACAATTTTAGGTTGCCACAACATATCTGGAAAGTATTTGAAAGTATTGGAAACGTTTGTTTTATCGTATCAGATACGATATTGTGTGTGGACTTAAATAGGTTTCCAAAACTTATAACCAAGACATATGTATCTAACACTAATTTGAGATGTTGTGGCAACTTTACACTCCTAACATGAGTCATTCATAATCCATTCATATACCAATATGAATCTCTTATGAAAGGTTTGAGCCAATAATCTGAACCCTTTTTACATCTTTGTGTTTAAAGTTAAATTTCTTGAAATTAAATTATATTTTATATTATATTATTTTTATTATATTTTATATTATATTATTATTTTCAATTTAAATATTAAAACCAATTTAAGGGTAAAAAAAATCTAATAATTTATATTTCTTTTATTATTTACTAACAATTATAATTATTTACTAACGGAGAGAGGGGAGGCTGTACGGCAGAGAGTGGCGGCTGTGGCGGACAGTGGCGGCGGTGGCGGATAGTGGCGGCGGGCGGACAGTGGCGGCGGGCGGACAGTGGCGGCGGCGGGCGGACAGTGGCGGCGGCGGGCGAACAGTGGCGGCGGCTGGCGGACAGTGGAGGCGGCGGGCGGACAGTGGAGGCGGCGGGCGGACAGTGGAGGCGGCGGGCGGACAGTGGAGGCGGCGGGCGGACAGTGGAGGCGGCGGGCGGACAGTGGCGGCGGCGGGCGGACAGTGGCGGCGGCGGGCGGACAGTGGCGGCGGCGGGCGGACAGTGGCGGCGGCGGGCGGACAGTGGAGGCGGCGGGCGGACAGTGGAGGCGGCGGGCGGACAGTGGAGGCGGCGGGCGGACAGTGGAGGCGGCGGGCGGACAGTGGTGGCGGCGGGCGGACAGTGGTGGCGGCGGGCGGACAGTGGTGGCGGTGGCGGACAGTGGCGGCGGTGGCGGACAGTGGCGGCGGTGGCGAACAATGGCGGCGGTGGCGGACAGTAGCGGCGGTGGCGGACAGTGGCGGCGGTGGCGGACACTGGCGGCTGTGTCTGGCGGGCGGTGGCGGGGTCTGTGATGAGTGGTGGCGGCTGGCGGTGGTGGGTGGTGGCGGCGGTGGTGGTGGGTGGTGGTGGCGGCGGCGGCGGCTGGTGGTGGCGGCGGTGGTGGTGGGTGGTGGTGGTGGCGGCGGCGGCTGGTGGTGGTGGGTGGTGGCGGCGGTGGTGGTGGGTGGTGGTGGCGGCGGCGGCGGGTGGTGGGTGGCGGCGGCGGCTGGTGGTGGTGGGTGGTGGCGGCGGGTGGTGGTGGGTGGTGGCGGCTGTGGTGGGTGGTGGCGGGCGGTGGCGGGCGGCGGCGGCTGTGGTGGGTGGTGACGATCGGCGGTGGGGGGGGCTGGTGGCGGCTGGCGGTGGCGGCTTGCGGTGGCGACTGTGGCAACGGGCGGTGACTGCTGATAGCGGGCGGTGGTGGCGGCTGGTGGCAGGTGGTGGTGGCGGTGGTGGCGGCTGGTGGTGGCGGCTGGTGGTGGCGGCTGGTGGTGGTGGCAGCTGGTGGCGGTGATGGCGGCTGGTGGTGGTGGCAGCTGGTGGCGGTGATGGCGGCTGGTGGTGGTGGTGGTGGCGGCTGGTGGTGGTGGCAGCTGGTGGCGGTGATGGCGGCTGGTGGTGGTGGTGGTGGTGATGGCGGCTGGTGGCGGGCGGTGGCGGGCGGTGGCGGCTTGTGGCGGCTGGTGGTGGCGGCGGTGGTGGGTGGTGGTGGTGGTGGTGGGTGGTGGTGCCGGCTGTGGTGGGTGGTGGCGGTGGTGTCGGCGGCGGCTGTGGTGGGTGGTGGCGGCGGCGGCGGTGATGGGTGGTGGCGGCGGCGGTGGTGGTGGGTGGTGGTGGCGGCGGCGGTGATGGGTGGTGGCGGCGGTGGTGGTGGGTGGTGGTGGCGGCGGCGGCTGGTGGTGGTGGGTGGTGGTGGTGGGTGGTGGCGGCGGGTGGCGGTGGTGGGTGGCGGGTGGCGGCTGGTGGTGGGTGGTGGCGGCGGGTGGTGAGTGGCGGTGGTGGGTGGCGGTGGCTGGTGGCGGGTGGTGGTGGGTGGCGGTGGCTGGTGGCGGGTGGCGGTGGCTGGTGGCGGGTGGCGGCTGGTGGTGGGTGGTGGCGGCTGGTGGTGGGTGGTGGCGGGTGGCGGGTGGCGGTGGTGGCGGGTGGCGGCTGGTGGTGGGTGGTGGCGGGTGGCGGCTGGTGGTGGGTGGTGGCGGGTGGCGGCTGGTGGTGGGTGGTGGCGGGTGGCGGCTGGTGGTGGGTGGTGGCGGGTGGCGGCTGGTGGTGGGTGGTGGCGGGTGGCGGCTGGTGGTGGGTGGTGGCGGGTGGCGGCTGGTGGTGGGTGGCGGCGGGTGGCGGCTGGTGGTGAGTGGCGGCGGGTGGTGGGTGGCGGCGGGTGGCGGCTGGTGGTGGGTGGCGGCTGGCGGCTGGTGGTGGGTGGTGGCGGGTGGCGGCTGGTGGTGGGTGGTGGCGGCGGGTGGTGAGTGGCGGTGGTGGGTGGCGGTGGCTGGTGGCGGGTGGCGGCTGGTGGTGGGTGGTGGCGGGTGGCGGCGGGTGGCGGCGGGTGGCGGCGGGTGGCGGCAGGTGGCGGCTGGTGGTGGGTGGCGGCGGGTGGCGGCTGGTGGTGGGTGGCGGCTGGTGGTGGGTGGTGGCGGGTGGTGGCGGGTGGTGGCGGGTGGCGGCTGGTGGTGGGCGGCGGGTGGCGGCGGGTGGCGGCGGGTGGCGGCTGGTGGTGGCCAGCTGGGACACACCCTTCTCCACTGTAGGTCTGAGTACAACTAACCATATGTCTCTCTCACCCACCAGAACAGTGTTGCCAGCTTGCGCTCTCAAAATGTTTCCTTCAAAGATTGTATATTATGTTTGAACAACAAGTTTGATTATCAAGGAAATAATGCATATATTATTGTCACATTAATACTGTGCAATATCTTATTACATTCCTGCTAAATAATTATAATTTGAAACAGGACAAAAAATCCAACATATATATAAAAACCAACATTAGAGATCACGAGGCCTAGGCCTCGCCTGTGACCACACATCCTGCCTCCCTGGCCTGCTACACTCACACACCTCACACTCTTAACTCTCTCATAATCACTCTCACTCTCTTACTCTGTCACTCTTACTCTCTGTCACTCTTACTCTCTGTCACTCTTACTCTCTGTCACTCTTACTCTCTGTCACTCTTACTGTCACTCTTACACTCTGTCACTCCTACTCTCTGTCACTCTTACTCTGTCACTCTTACTCTCTGTCACTCTTACTCTCTGTCACTCTTACTCTCTGTCACTCTTACTCTGTCACTCTTACTCTGTCACTCTTACTCTCTGTCACTCTTACTCTCTGTCACTCTTACTCTCTGTCACTCTTACTCTGTCACTCTTACTCTGTCACTCTTACTCTCTGTCACTCTTACTCTCTGTCACTCTTACTCTGTCACTCTTACTCTCTGTCACTCTTACTCTCTGTCACTCTTACTCTGTCACTCTTACACTCTGTCACTCTTACTCTGTCACTCTTACTCTCTGTCACTCTTACTCTCTGTCACTCTTACTCTGTCACTCTTACTCTCTGTCACTCTTACTCTCTGTCACTCTTACTCTGTCACTCTTACTCTCTGTCACTCTTACTCTCTGTCACTCTTACTCTCTGTCACTCTTACTCTCTGTCACTCTTACTCTCTGTCATTCTTACTCTCTGTCACTCTTACTCTGTCACTCTTACTCTCTGTCACTCTTACTCTCTGTCACTCTTACTCTCTGTCACTCTTACTCTGTCACTCTTACTCTCTGTCACTCTTACTCTCTGTCACTCTTACTCTGTCACTCTTACTCTCTGTCACTCTTACTCTGTCACTCTTACTCTGTCACTCTTACTCTCTGTCACTCTTACTCTCTGTCACTCTTACTCTGTCACTCTTACTCTCTGTCACTCTTACTCTCTGTCACTCTTACTCTCTGTCACTCTTACTCTGTCATTCTTACTCACTCTCAGTCACCCTTACCCATTCATACTCACTCTCTCACTCTTACTCTCATACTCTTACTCTCAATTACTCTTACTCTCAATCACTCTTACTCCCAATCACTCCTACTCCCAATCACTCCTACTCTCAATCACTCCTACTCTCATTCTTACTCTTACTCTTACTCCCAATCACTCTTACTCTCAATCACTCTTATTCTCATTCTTAC
This sequence comes from Procambarus clarkii, assembly GCF_040958095.1. NCBI lineage: Eukaryota > Metazoa > Arthropoda > Malacostraca > Decapoda > Cambaridae > Procambarus > Procambarus clarkii. The sequence continues at coordinate 6,968,233 of NW_027189128.1, read as the reverse complement.
TCTCACTCTTACTCTTACTCCCAATCACTCTTACTCCCAATCACTCTTACTCTCAATCACTCTTACTCTCAATCACTCTTACTCTCAATCACTCTTACTCTCATTCTTACTCTTACTCACTCTTACTCTCAATCACTCTTATTCTCATTCTTACTCCTACTCTCACTCTAACTCCTACTCCCAATCACTCTTACTCCCAATCACTCTTACTCTCAATCACTCTTACTCCCAATCACTCTTACTCTCAATCACTCTTACTCTCAATCACTCTTACTCTCAATCACTCTTACTCTCAATCACTCTTACTCTCACTAACTCTCAATCACTCTTACTCTCACTCTAACTCTCAATCACTCTTACTCTCATACTCACCCTTACTCTCAATCACTTTACTCTCACTCTTACTCATTCTGTCACTCTTACTCTCACTCTTACTCACTCTGTCACTCTTACTCACTCTCAGTCACTCTTACTTATACTCACTCTTACTCACACATACACACTCTCTGGCACTCTCACTCACCTTCATTCACTCTTACTCACTCTTACCCACTCTCGCTCACTCTTACTCACTCTAGTTAATAAGAACACGCCAATATAAGACAACAAAACGTTTTCAGATTCGTTCTCACCACTTTCCAGCAACTTTTAAAATTTATATAAATTATCTTAGGGAATAATACATAAATTATATATTTAAACATGATATTAGTGTTTAGTGGAATGCATAAGGAGTCAAATTGTGTTAAAAAGAGCGATTTTTAGAAAATTTGGAAAACTACTTTTTTCTGTTCATATTATAACTAAATGGATTTTAAAGGTTTCACTCAGCCAATATATATCATTCACAATTTATTAATGAATTTTACAAAAAAAACACCATAAATTTTATATTTAAACATGTAAAAACTATTTGTTTTACATTTGGAAGAAAATAATTGTAGAAAAACAATTTATAATTAAACCTTTGTGTTTGGATTTTTTGAGTAAAAGTTTCTCAAAGGCTCTCCTGCACCATTCTCAATGCAAATCATTCCCACACCTATGGGAAGAGATAGGCGAACGTTGTGTAGATGATTTGTGTTTGCTGGGTGAATGGTCCCCAGGACAATATGCAACTGAAAACTCACACCCCAGAAGTGACTCGAACCCATACTCCCAGAAGCAACGCAACTGGTATGTACAAGACGCCTTAATCCACTTGACCATCACGACCGGACATAATGAGGTGATAGCCTAAGCTATTTGAACCACCCCAGCGCCGGCACTCGGATAGTAATCTTGGGCATAGCATTTTACCAAATCACCTCATTATTTGGGGCACACGTGAGGAACACAAATGCGAACAAGCCTGAATGGTCCCCAGGACAATATGCAACTGAAAACTCACACCCCAGAAGTGACTCGAACCCATACTCCCAGAAGCAACGCAACTGGTATGTACAAGACGCCTTAATCCACTTGACCATCACAACCGGACATAATGAGGTGATAGCCTAAGCTATTTGAACCACCCCACCGCCGGCACTCGGATAGTAATCTTGAGCATAGCATTTTACCAAATCACCTCATTCTTTGGGGCACACGTAAGGAACACAAATGCGAACAAGCCTGAATGGTCCCCAGGACAATATGCAACTGAAAACTCACACCCCAGAAGTGACTCGAACCCATACTCCCAGAAGCAACGCAACTGGTTTGTACAAGACGCCTTAATCCACTTGACCATCACGACCGGACATAATGAGGTGATAGCCTAAGCTATTTGAACGACCCCACCGCCGGCACTCGGATAGTAATCTTGGGCATAGCATTTTACCAAATCACCTCAATCTTTGGGGCACACGTGAGGAACACAAATGCGAACAAGCCTGAATAGTCCCCAGGACAATATGCAACTGAAAACTCACACCCCAGAAGTGACTCGAACCCATACTCCCAGAAGCAGTGCAACTGGTATGTACAAGACGCCTTAATCCACTTGACCATCACGACCGGACATAATGAGGTGATAGCCTAAGCTATTTGAACCACCCCACCGCCGGCACTCGGATAGTAATCTTGGGCATAGCATTTTACCAAATCACCTCATTCTTTGGGGCACACGTGAGGAACACAAATGCGAACAAGCCTGAATGGTCCCCAGGACAATATGCAACTGAAAACTCACACCCCAGAAGTGACTCGAACCCATACTCCCAGAAGCAGTGCAACTGGTATGTACAAGACGCCTTAATCCACTTGACCATCACGACCGGACATAATGAGGTGATAGCCTAAGCTATTTGAACCACCCCACTGCCGGCACTCGAATAGTAATCTTGGGCATAGCATTTTACCAAATCACCTCATTCTTTGGGGCACACGTGAGGAACACAAATGCGAACAAGCCTGAATGGTCCCCAGGACAATATGCAACCTAAAACTCACACCCCAGAAGTGACTCGAACCCATACTCCCAGAAGCAACGCAACTGGTATGTACAAGACGCCTTAATCCACTTGACCATCACGACCGGACATAATGAGGTGATAGCCTAAGCTATTTAAACCACCCCACCGCCGGCACTCGGATAGTAATCTTGGGCATAGCATTTTACCAAATCACCTCATTCTTCGGGGCACACGTGAGGAACACAAATGCGAACAAGCCTGAATGGTCCCCAGGACAATATGCAACTGAAAACTCACACCCCAGAAGTGACTCGAACCCATACTCCCAGAAGCAACGCAACTGGTATGTACAAGACGCCTTAATCCACTTGACCATCACGACCGGACATAATGAGGTGATAGCCTAAGCTATTTGAACCACCCCAGCGCCGGCACTCGGATAGTAATCTTGGGCATAGCATTTTACCAAACCACCTCATTCTTTGGGGCACACGTGATGAAACAAATGCGAACAAGCCTGAATGGTCCCCAGAACAATATGCAACTGAAAACTCACACCCCAGAAGTGACTCGAACCCATACTCCCAGAAGCATCGCAACTGGTATGTACAAGACGCCTTAATTCACTTGACCATCACGACCGGACATAATGAGGTGATAGCCTAAGCTATTTGAACCACCCCACCGCCGGCACTCGGATAGTAATCTTGGGCATAGCATTTTACCAAATCACCTCATTCTTTGGGGCACTCATGAGGAACACAAATGCGAACAAACCTGAATGGTCCCCAGGACAATATGCAACTGAAAACTCACACCCCAGAAGTGACTCGAACCCATACTCCCAGAAGCAGTGCAACTGGTATGTACAAGACGCCTTAATCCACTTGACCATCACGACCGGACATAATGAGGTGATAGCCTAAGCTATTTGAACCACCCCACCGCCGGCACTCGGATAGTAATCTTGGGCATAGCATTTTACCAAATCACCTCATTCTTTGGGGCACACGTGAGGAACACAAATGCGAACAAGCCTGAATGGTCCCCAGGACAATATGCAACTGAAAACTCACACCCCAGAAGTGACTTGAACCCATACTCCCAGAAGCAACGCAACTGGTATGTACAAGACGCCTTAATCCACTTGACCATCACGACCGGACATAATGAGGTGATAGCCTAAGCTATTTGAACCACCCCACCGCCGGCACTCGGATAGTAATCTTGGGCATAGCATTTTACCAAATCACCTCATTCTTTGGGGCACACGTGAGGAACACAAATGCGAACAAGCCTGAATGGTCCCCAGGACAATATGCAACTGAAAACTCACACCCCAGAAGTGACTCGAACCCATACTCCCAGAAGCAACGCAACTGGTATGTACAAGACGCCTTAATCCACTTGACCATCACAATCGGACATAATGAGGTGATAGCCTAAGCTATTTGAACCACCCCACCGCCGGCACTCGGATAGTAATCTTGAGCATAGCATTTTACCAAATCACCTCATTCTTTGGGGCACACGTGAGGAACACAAATGCGAACAAGCCTGAATGGTCCCCAGGACAATATGCAACTGAAAACTCACACCCCAGAAGTGACTCGAACCCATACTCCCAGAAGCAACGCAACTGGTTTGTACAAGACGCCTTAATCCACTTGACCATCACGACCGGACATAATGAGGTGATAGCCTAAGCTATTTGAACGACCCCACCGCCGGCACTCGGATAGTAATCTTG